>NW_027442591.1:0-97130 GCF_048569485.1 Anomaloglossus baeobatrachus
ACTGCAAGGGGAGGGGAGTTGCTTGCGCCCTAAAGGAGGAGTTATTCAGATTCATTGCAGTGGGCGGCGGCTGCAAAACGCACCATTCTTCTTGTTTTGGCTCTGCAAAGCAGCCTTTTCAAGGGTTGGCTTGGGTGACAAAATGTCTTGTGTAGGCGTGGGTTTGTCTCCCTCTCGCTCTCTCTCCCTAAGATGTGTCCGGCATAGGCCAGGGTGCCACTCGAGGCCCAAACCAATTCTGGTTATCGCTTCTCGGCCTTTTGGCTAAGATCAAGTGTAGTATCTGTTCTTATCAGTTTAATATCTGATACGTCCCTATCTGGGGACCATATATTAAATGGATTTTTAGAACAGGGAGATGGAAAAAGAGCTTGCTCTGTCCACTCCACGCATTGACCTGGTATTGCAGTACCTCCAGGAACGGTGCACCCCTTCTTAACCCAGTTTCCAAAAGCAGAACTCAATTCACCTGATTCATATTAGCCCGATTTAATGAATTGGAAGAAAGCATACGTCTTCATATGCACCTCAATTTGGCCCATTCACTTTTCACACTTCCTCCTTTTGTTTTTTATCTTTCACACTTTTGACTTTCTTTATTCATCCAAATAGCAAACTCATCACCACTCAACCTGACCAACTCGGCTATGTCCCCGTGCTGCAGTTCTCTGTCTTATCTAGATCATTTGCAATTGAATGGAATAGATCCCTTTTGGACAAAGTGGATTCACCTGCTGCTGCAGTGACCACAGGTGTGATAACATCTAGAATTGGCATCTGGTGCGATCTCTCCGCTTCCACTCCAAAGAAAGTTACCTGTTTATTCCTATCATGCATTGGTTTTTGGGGTTTTCTTTGAGTAATGATGATCTCTTTAGTAGTCTGTTGGCGCCCTCTCCTGGAGGAATAGTTTGCTTGCTCTTGGACATTCTAAAAGAGAGGTCATGATAGACATTGAGCTTCTGAGCTCAATTGGGGACAGTCATGGGTGATGAATGTTTGCAACCTACTGCGAAGCCTCATACCGCAATATAAGGAACGTCAAATACTAAGAAAGGGCGGCCTATGAAAGAATTACTACTTTCAATAAGTACACTTAAACGGCTAATTGGGAATAGAAAAACTGTAAAAAGCCCTCTGAGAAAGCCCCCCTCTAACCTTTGATAGTAAGCTTTTCTGTAGGTCTGCTGTTGATGTATTTTCCGTTTGAACTGTGCACAACATGAAGAGACGGAACACTGGCGGCTTGTCACAATGCCCCCCGATGACATCACAATAGCGCTGCTGCCTAGAAAACAAGCTGCGCAGAAGAAGTTGTTCTTTGGGTGGGAGGGTGGGCTAGTGGAAGGAGGGGGCAATCTCTTTTTTTCCCGGGTGGTAGGGGGATGACAGGAGAAGGGAAGCGGGTGGTGAGAAAGGTACAGAGGGCAGGGTTTGGGGGCTGGGAAGGAAAGGGAAAAGATTAGGGTTTGGGGATGATGAAAGGGCTTTCTACGGGTAAGGATGGCAAAGGGTGGCAGTGACGGAAAGTCAGGCAACCTGTCCTGTCCGTCTTTTTGTATCGTGAATTGGAAAGACTGCAAGGGGGAGGGGAGTTGCTTGCGCCCTAAAGGAGGAGTTATTCAGATTCATTGCAGTGGGCGGCGGCTGCAAAACGCACCATTCTTCTTGTTTTGGCTCTGCAAAGCAGCCTTTTCAAGGGTTGGCTTGGGTGACAAAATGTCTTGTGTAGGCGTGGGTTTGTCTCCCTCTCGCTCTCTCTCCCTAAGATGTGTCCGGCATAGGCCAGGGTGCCACTCGAGGCCCAAACCAATTCTGGTTATCGCTTCTCGGCCTTTTGGCTAAGATCAAGTGTAGTATCTGTTCTTATCAGTTTAATATCTGATACGTCCCCTATCTGGGGACCATATATTAAATGGATTTTTAGAACAGGGAGATGGAAAAAGAGCTTGCTCTGTCCACTCCACGCATTGACCTGGTATTGCAGTACCTCCAGGAACGGTGCACCCCTTCTTAACCCAGTTTCCAAAAGCAGAACTCAATTCACCTGATTCATATTAGCCCGATTTAATGAATTGGAAGAAAGCATACGTCTTCATATGCACCTCAATTTGGCCCATTCACTTTTCACACTTCCTCCTTTTGTTTTTTATCTTTCACACTTTTGACTTTCTTTATTCATCCAAATAGCAAACTCATCACCACTCAACCTGACCAACTCGGCTATGTCCCCGTGCTGCAGTTCTCTGTCTTATCTAGATCATTTGCAATTGAATGGAATAGATCCCTTTTGGACAAAGTGGATTCACCTGCTGCTGCAGTGACCACAGGTGTGATAACATCTAGAATTGGCATCTGGTGCGATCTCTCCGCTTCCACTCCAAAGAAAGTTACCTGTTTATTCCTATCATGCATTGGTTTTTGGGTTTTCTTTGAGTAATGATGATCTCTTTAGTAGTCTGTTGGCGCCCTCTCCTGGAGGAATAGTTTGCTTGCTCTTGGACATTCTAAAAGAGAGGTCATGATAGACATTGAGCTTCTGAGCTCAATTGGGGACAGTCATGGGTGATGAATGTTTGCAACCTACTGCGAAGCCTCATACCGCAATATAAGGAACGTCAAATACTAAGAAAGGGCGGCCTATGAAAGAATTACTACTTTCAATAAGTACACTTAAACGGCTAATTGGGAATAGAAAAACTGTAAAAAGCCCTCTGAGAAAGCCCCCCTCTAACCTTTGATAGTAAGCTTTTCTGTAGTCTGCCTGTTGATGTATTTTCCGTTTGAACTGTGCACAACATGAAGAGACGGAACACTGGCGGCTTGTCACAATGCCCCCCGATGACATCACAATAGCGCTGCTGCCTAGAAAACAAGCTGCGCAGAAGAAGTTGTTCTTTGGGTGGGAGGGTGGCTAGTGGAAGGAGGGGGCAATCTCTTTTTTTCCCGGGTGGTAGGGGGATGACAGGAGAAGGGAAGCGGGTGGTGAGAAAGGTACAGAGGGCAGGGTTTGGGGGCTGGGAAGGAAAGGGAAAAGATTAGGGTTTGGGGATGATGAAAGGGCTTTCTACGGGTAAGGATGGCAAAGGGTGGCAGTGACGGAAAGTCAGGCAACCTGTCCTGTCCGTCTTTTTGTATCGTGAATTGGAAAGACTGCAAGGGGGAGGGGAGTTGCTTGCGCCCTAAAGGAGGAGTTATTCAGATTCATTGCAGTGGGCGGCGGCTGCAAAACGCACCATTCTTCTTGTTTTGGCTCTGCAAAGCAGCCTTTTCAAGGGTTGGCTTGGGTGACAAAATGTCTTGTGTAGGCGTGGGTTTGTCTCCCTCTCGCTCTCTCTCCCTAAGATGTGTCCGGCATAGGCCAGGGTGCCACTCGAGGCCCAAACCAATTCTGGTTATCGCTTCTCGGCCTTTTGGCTAAGATCAAGTGTAGTATCTGTTCTTATCAGTTTAATATCTGATACGTCCCCTATCTGGGGGACCATATATTAAATGGATTTTTAGAACAGGGAGATGGAAAAAGAGCTTGCTCTGTCCACTCCACGCATTGACCTGGTATTGCAGTACCTCCAGGAACGGTGCACCCCTTCTTAACCCAGTTTCCAAAAGCAGAACTCAATTCACCTGATTCATATTAGCCCGATTTAATGAATTGGAAGAAAGCATACGTCTTCATATGCACCTCAATTTGGCCCATTCACTTTTCACACTTCCTCCTTTTTGTTTTTTATCTTTCACACTTTTGACTTTCTTTATTCATCCAAATAGCAAACTCATCACCACTCAACCTGACCAACTCGGCTATGTCCCCGTGCTGCAGTTCTCTGTCTTATCTAGATCATTTGCAATTGAATGGAATAGATCCCTTTTGGACAAAGTGGATTCACCTGCTGCTGCAGTGACCACAGGTGTGATAACATCTAGAATTGGCATCTGGTGCGATCTCTCCGCTTCCACTCCAAAGAAAGTTACCTGTTTATTCCTATCATGCATTGGTTTTGGGGTTTTCTTTGAGTAATGATGATCTCTTTAGTAGTCTGTTGGCGCCCTCTCCTGGAGGAATAGTTTGCTTGCTCTTGGACATTCTAAAAGAGAGGTCATGATAGACATTGAGCTTCTGAGCTCAATTGGGGACAGTCATGGGTGATGAATGTTTGCAACCTACTGCGAAGCCTCATACCGCAATATAAGGAACGTCAAATACTAAGAAAGGGCGGCCTATGAAAGAATTACTACTTTCAATAAGTACACTTAAACGGCTAATTGGGAATAGAAAAACTGTAAAAAGCCCTCTGAGAAAGCCCCCCTCTAACCTTTGATAGTAAGCTTTTCTGTAGTCTGCCTGTTGATGTATTTTCCGTTTGAACTGTGCACAACATGAAGAGACGGAACACTGGCGGCTTGTCACAATGCCCCCCGATGACATCACAATAGCGCTGCTGCCTAGAAAACAAGCTGCGCAGAAGAAGTTGTTCTTTGGGTGGGAGGGTGGGCTAGTGGAAGGAGGGGGCAATCTCTTTTTTTCCCGGGTGGTAGGGGGATGACAGGAGAAGGGAAGCGGGTGGTGAGAAAGGTACAGAGGGCAGGGTTTGGGGGCTGGGAAGGAAAGGGAAAAGATTAGGGTTTGGGATGATGAAAGGGCTTTCTACGGGTAGGATGGCAAAGGGTGGCAGTGACGGAAAGTCAGGCAACCTGTCCTGTCCGTCTTTTTGTATCGTGAATTGGAAAGACTGCAAGGGGGAGGGGAGTTGCTTGCGCCCTAAAGGAGGAGTTATTCAGATTCATTGCAGTGGGCGGCGGCTGCAAAACGCACCATTCTTCTTGTTTTGGCTCTGCAAAGCAGCCTTTTCAAGGGTTGGCTTGGGTGACAAAATGTCTTGTGTAGGCGTGGGTTTGTCTCCCTCTCGCTCTCTCTCCCTAAGATGTGTCCGGCATAGGCCAGGGTGCCACTCGAGGCCCAAACCAATTCTGGTTATCGCTTCTCGGCCTTTTGGCTAAGATCAAGTGTAGTATCTGTTCTTATCAGTTTAATATCTGATACGTCCCCTATCTGGGGACCATATATTAAATGGATTTTTAGAACAGGGAGATGGAAAAAGAGCTTGCTCTGTCCACTCCACGCATTGACCTGGTATTGCAGTACCTCCAGGAACGGTGCACCCCTTCTTAACCCAGTTTCCAAAAGCAGAACTCAATTCACCTGATTCATATTAGCCCGATTTAATGAATTGGAAGAAAGCATACGTCTTCATATGCACCTCAATTTGGCCCATTCACTTTTCACACTTCCTCCTTTTGGTTTTTTATCTTTCACACTTTTGACTTTCTTTATTCATCCAAATAGCAAACTCATCACCACTCAACCTGACCAACTCGGCTATGTCCCCGTGCTGCAGTTCTCTGTCTTATCTAGATCATTTGCAATTGAATGGAATAGATCCCTTTTGGACAAAGTGGATTCACCTGCTGCTGCAGTGACCACAGGTGTGATAACATCTAGAATTGGCATCTGGTGCGATCTCTCCGCTTCCACTCCAAAGAAAGTTACCTGTTTATTCCTATCATGCATTGGTTTTTGGGGTTTTCTTTGAGTAATGATGATCTCTTTAGTAGTCTGTTGGCGCCCTCTCCTGGAGGAATAGTTTGCTTGCTCTTGGACATTCTAAAAGAGAGGTCATGATAGACATTGAGCTTCTGAGCTCAATTGGGGACAGTCATGGGTGATGAATGTTTGCAACCTACTGCGAAGCCTCATACCGCAATATAAGGAACGTCAAATACTAAGAAAGGGCGGCCTATGAAAGAATTACTACTTTCAATAAGTACACTTAAACGGCTAATTGGGAATAGAAAAACTGTAAAAAGCCCTCTGAGAAAGCCCCCCTCTAACCTTTGATAGTAAGCTTTTCTGTAGTCTGCCTGTTGATGTATTTTCCGTTTGAACTGTGCACAACATGAAGAGACGGAACACTGGCGGCTTGTCACAATGCCCCCCGATGACATCACAATAGCGCTGCTGCCTAGAAAACAAGCTGCGCAGAAGAAGTTGTTCTTTGGGTGGGAGGGTGGGCTAGTGGAAGGAGGGGGCAATCTCTTTTTTTCCCGGGTGGTAGGGGGATGACAGGAGAAGGGAAGCGGGTGGTGAGAAAGGTACAGAGGGCAGGGTTTGGGGGCTGGGAAGGAAAGGGAAAAGATTAGGGTTTGGGGATGATGAAAGGGCTTTCTACGGGTAAGGATGGCAA
The DNA here is from genome assembly GCF_048569485.1 of Anomaloglossus baeobatrachus. Taxonomy (NCBI): domain Eukaryota; kingdom Metazoa; phylum Chordata; class Amphibia; order Anura; family Aromobatidae; genus Anomaloglossus; species Anomaloglossus baeobatrachus. The sequence continues at coordinate 6,243 of NW_027442591.1, forward strand.
AGGGTGGCAGTGACGGAAAGTCAGGCAACCTGTCCTGTCCGTCTTTTTGTATCGTGAATTGGAAAGACTGCAAGGGGGAGGGGAGTTGCTTGCGCCCTAAAGGAGGAGTTATTCAGATTCATTGCAGTGGGCGGCGGCTGCAAAACGCACCATTCTTCTTGTTTTGGCTCTGCAAAGCAGCCTTTTCAAGGGTTGGCTTGGGTGACAAAATGTCTTGTGTAGGCGTGGGTTTGTCTCCCTCTCGCTCTCTCTCCCTAAGATGTGTCCGGCATAGGCCAGGGTGCCACTCGAGGCCCAAACCAATTCTGGTTATCGCTTCTCGGCCTTTTGGCTAAGATCAAGTGTAGTATCTGTTCTTATCAGTTTAATATCTGATACGTCCCCTATCTGGGGACCATATATTAAATGGATTTTTAGAACAGGGAGATGGAAAAAGAGCTTGCTCTGTCCACTCCACGCATTGACCTGGTATTGCAGTACCTCCAGGAACGGTGCACCCCTTCTTAACCCAGTTTCCAAAAGCAGAACTCAATTCACCTGATTCATATTAGCCCGATTTAATGAATTGGAAGAAAGCATACGTCTTCATATGCACCTCAATTTGGCCCATTCACTTTTCACACTTCCTCCTTTTGTTTTTTATCTTTCACACTTTTGACTTTCTTTATTCATCCAAATAGCAAACTCATCACCACTCAACCTGACCAACTCGGCTATGTCCCCGTGCTGCAGTTCTCTGTCTTATCTAGATCATTTGCAATTGAATGGAATAGATCCCTTTTGGACAAAGTGGATTCACCTGCTGCTGCAGTGACCACAGGTGTGATAACATCTAGAATTGGCATCTGGTGCGATCTCTCCGCTTCCACTCCAAAGAAAGTTACCTGTTTATTCCTATCATGCATTGGTTTTTGGGGTTTTCTTTGAGTAATGATGATCTCTTTAGTAGTCTGTTGGCGCCCTCTCCTGGAGGAATAGTTTGCTTGCTCTTGGACATTCTAAAAGAGAGGTCATGATAGACATTGAGCTTCTGAGCTCAATTGGGGACAGTCATGGGTGATGAATGTTTGCAACCTACTGCGAAGCCTCATACCGCAATATAAGGAACGTCAAATACTAAGAAAGGGCGGCCTATGAAAGAATTACTACTTTCAATAAGTACACTTAAACGGCTAATTGGGAATAGAAAAACTGTAAAAAGCCCTCTGAGAAAGCCCCCCTCTAACCTTTGATAGTAAGCTTTTCTGTAGTCTGCCTGTTGATGTATTTTCCGTTTGAACTGTGCACAACATGAAGAGACGGAACACTGGCGGCTTGTCACAATGCCCCCCGATGACATCACAATAGCGCTGCTGCCTAGAAAACAAGCTGCGCAGAAGAAGTTGTTCTTTGGGTGGGAGGGTGGGCTAGTGGAAGGAGGGGGCAATCTCTTTTTTTCCCGGGTGGTAGGGGGATGACAGGAGAAGGGAAGCGGGTGGTGAGAAAGGTACAGAGGGCAGGGTTTGGGGGCTGGGAAGGAAAGGGAAAAGATTAGGGTTTGGGGATGATGAAAGGGCTTTCTACGGGTAAGGATGGCAAAGGGTGGCAGTGACGGAAAGTCAGGCAACCTGTCCTGTCCGTCTTTTTGTATCGTGAATTGGAAAGACTGCAAGGGGGAGGGGAGTTGCTTGCGCCCTAAAGGAGGAGTTATTCAGATTCATTGCAGTGGGCGGCGGCTGCAAAACGCACCATTCTTCTTGTTTTGGCTCTGCAAAGCAGCCTTTTCAAGGGTTGGCTTGGGTGACAAAATGTCTTGTGTAGGCGTGGGTTTGTCTCCCTCTCGCTCTCTCTCCCTAAGATGTGTCCGGCATAGGCCAGGGTGCCACTCGAGGCCCAAACCAATTCTGGTTATCGCTTCTCGGCCTTTTGGCTAAGATCAAGTGTAGTATCTGTTCTTATCAGTTTAATATCTGATACGTCCCCTATCTGGGGACCATATATTAAATGGATTTTTAGAACAGGGAGATGGAAAAAGAGCTTGCTCTGTCCACTCCACGCATTGACCTGGTATTGCAGTACCTCCAGGAACGGTGCACCCCTTCTTAACCCAGTTTCCAAAAGCAGAACTCAATTCACCTGATTCATATTAGCCCGATTTAATGAATTGGAAGAAAGCATACGTCTTCATATGCACCTCAATTTGGCCCATTCACTTTTCACACTTCCTCCTTTTGTTTTTTATCTTTCACACTTTTGACTTTCTTTATTCATCCAAATAGCAAACTCATCACCACTCAACCTGACCAACTCGGCTATGTCCCCGTGCTGCAGTTCTCTGTCTTATCTAGATCATTTGCAATTGAATGGAATAGATCCCTTTTGGACAAAGTGGATTCACCTGCTGCTGCAGTGACCACAGGTGTGATAACATCTAGAATTGGCATCTGGTGCGATCTCTCCGCTTCCACTCCAAAGAAAGTTACCTGTTTATTCCTATCATGCATTGGTTTTTGGGGTTTTCTTTGAGTAATGATGATCTCTTTAGTAGTCTGTTGGCGCCCTCTCCTGGAGGAATAGTTTGCTTGCTCTTGGACATTCTAAAAGAGAGGTCATGATAGACATTGAGCTTCTGAGCTCAATTGGGGACAGTCATGGGTGATGAATGTTTGCAACCTACTGCGAAGCCTCATACCGCAATATAAGGAACGTCAAATACTAAGAAAGGGCGGCCTATGAAAGAATTACTACTTTCAATAAGTACACTTAAACGGCTAATTGGGAATAGAAAAACTGTAAAAAGCCCTCTGAGAAAGCCCCCCTCTAACCTTTGATAGTAAGCTTTTCTGTAGTCTGCCTGTTGATGTATTTTCCGTTTGAACTGTGCACAACATGAAGAGACGGAACACTGGCGGCTTGTCACAATGCCCCCCGATGACATCACAATAGCGCTGCTGCCTAGAAAACAAGCTGCGCAGAAGAAGTTGTTCTTTGGGTGGGAGGGTGGGCTAGTGGAAGGAGGGGGCAATCTCTTTTTTTCCCGGGTGGTAGGGGGATGACAGGAGAAGGGAAGCGGGTGGTGAGAAAGGTACAGAGGGCAGGGTTTGGGGGCTGGGAAGGAAAGGGAAAAGATTAGGGTTTGGGGATGATGAAAGGGCTTTCTACGGGTAAGGATGGCAAAGGGTGGCAGTGACGGAAAGTCAGGCAACCTGTCCTGTCCGTCTTTTTGTATCGTGAATTGGAAAGACTGCAAGGGGGAGGGGAGTTGCTTGCGCCCTAAAGGAGGAGTTATTCAGATTCATTGCAGTGGGCGGCGGCTGCAAAACGCACCATTCTTCTTGTTTTGGCTCTGCAAAGCAGCCTTTTCAAGGGTTGGCTTGGGTGACAAAATGTCTTGTGTAGGCGTGGGTTTGTCTCCCTCTCGCTCTCTCTCCCTAAGATGTGTCCGGCATAGGCCAGGGTGCCACTCGAGGCCCAAACCAATTCTGGTTATCGCTTCTCGGCCTTTTGGCTAAGATCAAGTGTAGTATCTGTTCTTATCAGTTTAATATCTGATACGTCCCCTATCTGGGGACCATATATTAAATGGATTTTTAGAACAGGGAGATGGAAAAAGAGCTTGCTCTGTCCACTCCACGCATTGACCTGGTATTGCAGTACCTCCAGGAACGGTGCACCCCTTCTTAACCCAGTTTCCAAAAGCAGAACTCAATTCACCTGATTCATATTAGCCCGATTTAATGAATTGGAAGAAAGCATACGTCTTCATATGCACCTCAATTTGGCCCATTCACTTTTCACACTTCCTCCTTTTGTTTTTTATCTTTCACACTTTTGACTTTCTTTATTCATCCAAATAGCAAACTCATCACCACTCAACCTGACCAACTCGGCTATGTCCCCGTGCTGCAGTTCTCTGTCTTATCTAGATCATTTGCAATTGAATGGAATAGATCCCTTTTGGACAAAGTGGATTCACCTGCTGCTGCAGTGACCACAGGTGTGATAACATCTAGAATTGGCATCTGGTGCGATCTCTCCGCTTCCACTCCAAAGAAAGTTACCTGTTTATTCCTATCATGCATTGGTTTTTGGGGTTTTCTTTGAGTAATGATGATCTCTTTAGTAGTCTGTTGGCGCCCTCTCCTGGAGGAATAGTTTGCTTGCTCTTGGACATTCTAAAAGAGAGGTCATGATAGACATTGAGCTTCTGAGCTCAATTGGGGACAGTCATGGGTGATGAATGTTTGCAACCTACTGCGAAGCCTCATACCGCAATATAAGGAACGTCAAATACTAAGAAAGGGCGGCCTATGAAAGAATTACTACTTTCAATAAGTACACTTAAACGGCTAATTGGGAATAGAAAAACTGTAAAAAGCCCTCTGAGAAAGCCCCCCTCTAACCTTTGATAGTAAGCTTTTCTGTAGTCTGCCTGTTGATGTATTTTCCGTTTGAACTGTGCACAACATGAAGAGACGGAACACTGGCGGCTTGTCACAATGCCCCCCGATGACATCACAATAGCGCTGCTGCCTAGAAAACAAGCTGCGCAGAAGAAGTTGTTCTTTGGGTGGGAGGGTGGGCTAGTGGAAGGAGGGGGCAATCTCTTTTTTTCCCGGGTGGTAGGGGGATGACAGGAGAAGGGAAGCGGGTGGTGAGAAAGGTACAGAGGGCAGGGTTTGGGGGCTGGGAAGGAAAGGGAAAAGATTAGGGTTTGGGGATGATGAAAGGGCTTTCTACGGGTAAGGATGGCAAAGGGTGGCAGTGACGGAAAGTCAGGCAACCTGTCCTGTCCGTCTTTTTGTATCGTGAATTGGAAAGACTGCAAGGGGGAGGGGAGTTGCTTGCGCCCTAAAGGAGGAGTTATTCAGATTCATTGCAGTGGGCGGCGGCTGCAAAACGCACCATTCTTCTTGTTTTGGCTCTGCAAAGCAGCCTTTTCAAGGGTTGGCTTGGGTGACAAAATGTCTTGTGTAGGCGTGGGTTTGTCTCCCTCTCGCTCTCTCTCCCTAAGATGTGTCCGGCATAGGCCAGGGTGCCACTCGAGGCCCAAACCAATTCTGGTTATCGCTTCTCGGCCTTTTGGCTAAGATCAAGTGTAGTATCTGTTCTTATCAGTTTAATATCTGATACGTCCCCTATCTGGGGACCATATATTAAATGGATTTTTAGAACAGGGAGATGGAAAAAGAGCTTGCTCTGTCCACTCCACGCATTGACCTGGTATTGCAGTACCTCCAGGAACGGTGCACCCCTTCTTAACCCAGTTTCCAAAAGCAGAACTCAATTCACCTGATTCATATTAGCCCGATTTAATGAATTGGAAGAAAGCATACGTCTTCATATGCACCTCAATTTGGCCCATTCACTTTTCACACTTCCTCCTTTTGTTTTTTATCTTTCACACTTTTGACTTTCTTTATTCATCCAAATAGCAAACTCATCACCACTCAACCTGACCAACTCGGCTATGTCCCCGTGCTGCAGTTCTCTGTCTTATCTAGATCATTTGCAATTGAATGGAATAGATCCCTTTTGGACAAAGTGGATTCACCTGCTGCTGCAGTGACCACAGGTGTGATAACATCTAGAATTGGCATCTGGTGCGATCTCTCCGCTTCCACTCCAAAGAAAGTTACCTGTTTATTCCTATCATGCATTGGTTTTTGGGGTTTTCTTTGAGTAATGATGATCTCTTTAGTAGTCTGTTGGCGCCCTCTCCTGGAGGAATAGTTTGCTTGCTCTTGGACATTCTAAAAGAGAGGTCATGATAGACATTGAGCTTCTGAGCTCAATTGGGGACAGTCATGGGTGATGAATGTTTGCAACCTACTGCGAAGCCTCATACCGCAATATAAGGAACGTCAAATACTAAGAAAGGGCGGCCTATGAAAGAATTACTACTTTCAATAAGTACACTTAAACGGCTAATTGGGAATAGAAAAACTGTAAAAAGCCCTCTGAGAAAGCCCCCCTCTAACCTTTGATAGTAAGCTTTTCTGTAGTCTGCCTGTTGATGTATTTTCCGTTTGAACTGTGCACAACATGAAGAGACGGAACACTGGCGGCTTGTCACAATGCCCCCCGATGACATCACAATAGCGCTGCTGCCTAGAAAACAAGCTGCGCAGAAGAAGTTGTTCTTTGGGTGGGAGGGTGGGCTAGTGGAAGGAGGGGGCAATCTCTTTTTTTCCCGGGTGGTAGGGGGATGACAGGAGAAGGGAAGCGGGTGGTGAGAAAGGTACAGAGGGCAGGGTTTGGGGGCTGGGAAGGAAAGGGAAAAGATTAGGGTTTGGGGATGATGAAAGGGCTTTCTACGGGTAAGGATGGCAAAGGGTGGCAGTGACGGAAAGTCAGGCAACCTGTCCTGTCCGTCTTTTTGTATCGTGAATTGGAAAGACTGCAAGGGGGAGGGGAGTTGCTTGCGCCCTAAAGGAGGAGTTATTCAGATTCATTGCAGTGGGCGGCGGCTGCAAAACGCACCATTCTTCTTGTTTTGGCTCTGCAAAGCAGCCTTTTCAAGGGTTGGCTTGGGTGACAAAATGTCTTGTGTAGGCGTGGGTTTGTCTCCCTCTCGCTCTCTCTCCCTAAGATGTGTCCGGCATAGGCCAGGGTGCCACTCGAGGCCCAAACCAATTCTGGTTATCGCTTCTCGGCCTTTTGGCTAAGATCAAGTGTAGTATCTGTTCTTATCAGTTTAATATCTGATACGTCCCCTATCTGGGGACCATATATTAAATGGATTTTTAGAACAGGGAGATGGAAAAAGAGCTTGCTCTGTCCACTCCACGCATTGACCTGGTATTGCAGTACCTCCAGGAACGGTGCACCCCTTCTTAACCCAGTTTCCAAAAGCAGAACTCAATTCACCTGATTCATATTAGCCCGATTTAATGAATTGGAAGAAAGCATACGTCTTCATATGCACCTCAATTTGGCCCATTCACTTTTCACACTTCCTCCTTTTGTTTTTTATCTTTCACACTTTTGACTTTCTTTATTCATCCAAATAGCAAACTCATCACCACTCAACCTGACCAACTCGGCTATGTCCCCGTGCTGCAGTTCTCTGTCTTATCTAGATCATTTGCAATTGAATGGAATAGATCCCTTTTGGACAAAGTGGATTCACCTGCTGCTGCAGTGACCACAGGTGTGATAACATCTAGAATTGGCATCTGGTGCGATCTCTCCGCTTCCACTCCAAAGAAAGTTACCTGTTTATTCCTATCATGCATTGGTTTTTGGGGTTTTCTTTGAGTAATGATGATCTCTTTAGTAGTCTGTTGGCGCCCTCTCCTGGAGGAATAGTTTGCTTGCTCTTGGACATTCTAAAAGAGAGGTCATGATAGACATTGAGCTTCTGAGCTCAATTGGGGACAGTCATGGGTGATGAATGTTTGCAACCTACTGCGAAGCCTCATACCGCAATATAAGGAACGTCAAATACTAAGAAAGGGCGGCCTATGAAAGAATTACTACTTTCAATAAGTACACTTAAACGGCTAATTGGGAATAGAAAAACTGTAAAAAGCCCTCTGAGAAAGCCCCCCTCTAACCTTTGATAGTAAGCTTTTCTGTAGTCTGCCTGTTGATGTATTTTCCGTTTGAACTGTGCACAACATGAAGAGACGGAACACTGGCGGCTTGTCACAATGCCCCCCGATGACATCACAATAGCGCTGCTGCCTAGAAAACAAGCTGCGCAGAAGAAGTTGTTCTTTGGGTGGGAGGGTGGGCTAGTGGAAGGAGGGGGCAATCTCTTTTTTTCCCGGGTGGTAGGGGGATGACAGGAGAAGGGAAGCGGGTGGTGAGAAAGGTACAGAGGGCAGGGTTTGGGGGCTGGGAAGGAAAGGGAAAAGATTAGGGTTTGGGGATGATGAAAGGGCTTTCTACGGGTAAGGATGGCAAAGGGTGGCAGTGACGGAAAGTCAGGCAACCTGTCCTGTCCGTCTTTTTGTATCGTGAATTGGAAAGACTGCAAGGGGGAGGGGAGTTGCTTGCGCCCTAAAGGAGGAGTTATTCAGATTCATTGCAGTGGGCGGCGGCTGCAAAACGCACCATTCTTCTTGTTTTGGCTCTGCAAAGCAGCCTTTTCAAGGGTTGGCTTGGGTGACAAAATGTCTTGTGTAGGCGTGGGTTTGTCTCCCTCTCGCTCTCTCTCCCTAAGATGTGTCCGGCATAGGCCAGGGTGCCACTCGAGGCCCAAACCAATTCTGGTTATCGCTTCTCGGCCTTTTGGCTAAGATCAAGTGTAGTATCTGTTCTTATCAGTTTAATATCTGATACGTCCCCTATCTGGGGACCATATATTAAATGGATTTTTAGAACAGGGAGATGGAAAAAGAGCTTGCTCTGTCCACTCCACGCATTGACCTGGTATTGCAGTACCTCCAGGAACGGTGCACCCCTTCTTAACCCAGTTTCCAAAAGCAGAACTCAATTCACCTGATTCATATTAGCCCGATTTAATGAATTGGAAGAAAGCATACGTCTTCATATGCACCTCAATTTGGCCCATTCACTTTTCACACTTCCTCCTTTTGTTTTTTATCTTTCACACTTTTGACTTTCTTTATTCATCCAAATAGCAAACTCATCACCACTCAACCTGACCAACTCGGCTATGTCCCCGTGCTGCAGTTCTCTGTCTTATCTAGATCATTTGCAATTGAATGGAATAGATCCCTTTTGGACAAAGTGGATTCACCTGCTGCTGCAGTGACCACAGGTGTGATAACATCTAGAATTGGCATCTGGTGCGATCTCTCCGCTTCCACTCCAAAGAAAGTTACCTGTTTATTCCTATCATGCATTGGTTTTTGGGGTTTTCTTTGAGTAATGATGATCTCTTTAGTAGTCTGTTGGCGCCCTCTCCTGGAGGAATAGTTTGCTTGCTCTTGGACATTCTAAAAGAGAGGTCATGATAGACATTGAGCTTCTGAGCTCAATTGGGGACAGTCATGGGTGATGAATGTTTGCAACCTACTGCGAAGCCTCATACCGCAATATAAGGAACGTCAAATACTAAGAAAGGGCGGCCTATGAAAGAATTACTACTTTCAATAAGTACACTTAAACGGCTAATTGGGAATAGAAAAACTGTAAAAAGCCCTCTGAGAAAGCCCCCCTCTAACCTTTGATAGTAAGCTTTTCTGTAGTCTGCCTGTTGATGTATTTTCCGTTTGAACTGTGCACAACATGAAGAGACGGAACACTGGCGGCTTGTCACAATGCCCCCCGATGACATCACAATAGCGCTGCTGCCTAGAAAACAAGCTGCGCAGAAGAAGTTGTTCTTTGGGTGGGAGGGTGGGCTAGTGGAAGGAGGGGGCAATCTCTTTTTTTCCCGGGTGGTAGGGGGATGACAGGAGAAGGGAAGCGGGTGGTGAGAAAGGTACAGAGGGCAGGGTTTGGGGGCTGGGAAGGAAAGGGAAAAGATTAGGGTTTGGGGATGATGAAAGGGCTTTCTACGGGTAAGGATGGCAAAGGGTGGCAGTGACGGAAAGTCAGGCAACCTGTCCTGTCCGTCTTTTTGTATCGTGAATTGGAAAGACTGCAAGGGGGAGGGGAGTTGCTTGCGCCCTAAAGGAGGAGTTATTCAGATTCATTGCAGTGGGCGGCGGCTGCAAAACGCACCATTCTTCTTGTTTTGGCTCTGCAAAGCAGCCTTTTCAAGGGTTGGCTTGGGTGACAAAATGTCTTGTGTAGGCGTGGGTTTGTCTCCCTCTCGCTCTCTCTCCCTAAGATGTGTCCGGCATAGGCCAGGGTGCCACTCGAGGCCCAAACCAATTCTGGTTATCGCTTCTCGGCCTTTTGGCTAAGATCAAGTGTAGTATCTGTTCTTATCAGTTTAATATCTGATACGTCCCCTATCTGGGGACCATATATTAAATGGATTTTTAGAACAGGGAGATGGAAAAAGAGCTTGCTCTGTCCACTCCACGCATTGACCTGGTATTGCAGTACCTCCAGGAACGGTGCACCCCTTCTTAACCCAGTTTCCAAAAGCAGAACTCAATTCACCTGATTCATATTAGCCCGATTTAATGAATTGGAAGAAAGCATACGTCTTCATATGCACCTCAATTTGGCCCATTCACTTTTCACACTTCCTCCTTTTGTTTTTTATCTTTCACACTTTTGACTTTCTTTATTCATCCAAATAGCAAACTCATCACCACTCAACCTGACCAACTCGGCTATGTCCCCGTGCTGCAGTTCTCTGTCTTATCTAGATCATTTGCAATTGAATGGAATAGATCCCTTTTGGACAAAGTGGATTCACCTGCTGCTGCAGTGACCACAGGTGTGATAACATCTAGAATTGGCATCTGGTGCGATCTCTCCGCTTCCACTCCAAAGAAAGTTACCTGTTTATTCCTATCATGCATTGGTTTTTGGGGTTTTCTTTGAGTAATGATGATCTCTTTAGTAGTCTGTTGGCGCCCTCTCCTGGAGGAATAGTTTGCTTGCTCTTGGACATTCTAAAAGAGAGGTCATGATAGACATTGAGCTTCTGAGCTCAATTGGGGACAGTCATGGGTGATGAATGTTTGCAACCTACTGCGAAGCCTCATACCGCAATATAAGGAACGTCAAATACTAAGAAAGGGCGGCCTATGAAAGAATTACTACTTTCAATAAGTACACTTAAACGGCTAATTGGGAATAGAAAAACTGTAAAAAGCCCTCTGAGAAAGCCCCCCTCTAACCTTTGATAGTAAGCTTTTCTGTAGTCTGCCTGTTGATGTATTTTCCGTTTGAACTGTGCACAACATGAAGAGACGGAACACTGGCGGCTTGTCACAATGCCCCCCGATGACATCACAATAGCGCTGCTGCCTAGAAAACAAGCTGCGCAGAAGAAGTTGTTCTTTGGGTGGGAGGGTGGGCTAGTGGAAGGAGGGGGCAATCTCTTTTTTTCCCGGGTGGTAGGGGGATGACAGGAGAAGGGAAGCGGGTGGTGAGAAAGGTACAGAGGGCAGGGTTTGGGGGCTGGGAAGGAAAGGGAAAAGATTAGGGTTTGGGGATGATGAAAGGGCTTTCTACGGGTAAGGATGGCAAAGGGTGGCAGTGACGGAAAGTCAGGCAACCTGTCCTGTCCGTCTTTTTGTATCGTGAATTGGAAAGACTGCAAGGGGGAGGGGAGTTGCTTGCGCCCTAAAGGAGGAGTTATTCAGATTCATTGCAGTGGGCGGCGGCTGCAAAACGCACCATTCTTCTTGTTTTGGCTCTGCAAAGCAGCCTTTTCAAGGGTTGGCTTGGGTGACAAAATGTCTTGTGTAGGCGTGGGTTTGTCTCCCTCTCGCTCTCTCTCCCTAAGATGTGTCCGGCATAGGCCAGGGTGCCACTCGAGGCCCAAACCAATTCTGGTTATCGCTTCTCGGCCTTTTGGCTAAGATCAAGTGTAGTATCTGTTCTTATCAGTTTAATATCTGATACGTCCCCTATCTGGGGACCATATATTAAATGGATTTTTAGAACAGGGAGATGGAAAAAGAGCTTGCTCTGTCCACTCCACGCATTGACCTGGTATTGCAGTACCTCCAGGAACGGTGCACCCCTTCTTAACCCAGTTTCCAAAAGCAGAACTCAATTCACCTGATTCATATTAGCCCGATTTAATGAATTGGAAGAAAGCATACGTCTTCATATGCACCTCAATTTGGCCCATTCACTTTTCACACTTCCTCCTTTTGTTTTTTATCTTTCACACTTTTGACTTTCTTTATTCATCCAAATAGCAAACTCATCACCACTCAACCTGACCAACTCGGCTATGTCCCCGTGCTGCAGTTCTCTGTCTTATCTAGATCATTTGCAATTGAATGGAATAGATCCCTTTTGGACAAAGTGGATTCACCTGCTGCTGCAGTGACCACAGGTGTGATAACATCTAGAATTGGCATCTGGTGCGATCTCTCCGCTTCCACTCCAAAGAAAGTTACCTGTTTATTCCTATCATGCATTGGTTTTTGGGGTTTTCTTTGAGTAATGATGATCTCTTTAGTAGTCTGTTGGCGCCCTCTCCTGGAGGAATAGTTTGCTTGCTCTTGGACATTCTAAAAGAGAGGTCATGATAGACATTGAGCTTCTGAGCTCAATTGGGGACAGTCATGGGTGATGAATGTTTGCAACCTACTGCGAAGCCTCATACCGCAATATAAGGAACGTCAAATACTAAGAAAGGGCGGCCTATGAAAGAATTACTACTTTCAATAAGTACACTTAAACGGCTAATTGGGAATAGAAAAACTGTAAAAAGCCCTCTGAGAAAGCCCCCCTCTAACCTTTGATAGTAAGCTTTTCTGTAGTCTGCCTGTTGATGTATTTTCCGTTTGAACTGTGCACAACATGAAGAGACGGAACACTGGCGGCTTGTCACAATGCCCCCCGATGACATCACAATAGCGCTGCTGCCTAGAAAACAAGCTGCGCAGAAGAAGTTGTTCTTTGGGTGGGAGGGTGGGCTAGTGGAAGGAGGGGGCAATCTCTTTTTTTCCCGGGTGGTAGGGGGATGACAGGAGAAGGGAAGCGGGTGGTGAGAAAGGTACAGAGGGCAGGGTTTGGGGGCTGGGAAGGAAAGGGAAAAGATTAGGGTTTGGGGATGATGAAAGGGCTTTCTACGGGTAAGGATGGCAAAGGGTGGCAGTGACGGAAAGTCAGGCAACCTGTCCTGTCCGTCTTTTTGTATCGTGAATTGGAAAGACTGCAAGGGGGAGGGGAGTTGCTTGCGCCCTAAAGGAGGAGTTATTCAGATTCATTGCAGTGGGCGGCGGCTGCAAAACGCACCATTCTTCTTGTTTTGGCTCTGCAAAGCAGCCTTTTCAAGGGTTGGCTTGGGTGACAAAATGTCTTGTGTAGGCGTGGGTTTGTCTCCCTCTCGCTCTCTCTCCCTAAGATGTGTCCGGCATAGGCCAGGGTGCCACTCGAGGCCCAAACCAATTCTGGTTATCGCTTCTCGGCCTTTTGGCTAAGATCAAGTGTAGTATCTGTGAGGCTCGACAGATGCAATGCACACTGGAAGGTTGCGCTTGCTAGTACTCTTAATGTATAGTATATTCATCTAGAGGAAAACATGGCCCTACCAGGATCGAGGCTATTAGACTGAGTAAGTGTGGGGGCTATGGTGCAATGTGCCCCAGGACTGACGACCCTGGAGTGAGTCTGAGCTTGCTGGCTTGGGACCCCGGCGAGCCTTGGGCTCTGTAGCACACCGTACCTTGCCCTTTCATACTTTCTGAGCATATTGCTCTATCCCGGCCTTCTGGCTAGGAAGGAAAATTTTTATAATCATGGTCGGAGGTCCGTTCAGCTTTGGGCTGAGAAACCAACACCCGGTTGGAGGTCCGGGTCAGCTTCGGCTGAGAAACCAACACCCGGTTGGAGGTCTGGGTCAGCTTCGGCTGAGAAACCAACACCCGGTTGGAGGTCCGGGTCAGCTTCGGCTGAGAAACCAACACCCGGTTGGAGGTCCGGTTAGCCTTGGGCTGAGAAACCAACACCGGTTGACGGTCCGGGCAGTTTCGGCTGCGAAACCAACAACTAGTAGCTCTCTACTCCACTTGGGTAAGATGCCTGGGTGGACGCTGGGAGCAACGACAAGGCTCAACCAGGCTTCGGCTTGGGGGAGCACCGAAGATCCCTGACCCTTGCTGTGGCCTTCTGGCTCGGAGGGACGGGGTTGATTTTTGGGGACCCTCTCCTCACGGAGGGGTCCACACGAATCCTAGCCTTTGCACTGTTTTTGGTGTGACTTCGGTCATGCATTTTTTGCGGTGCTTTGGAAAGCTTCATTAAATCAAAATCTGTTCTTATCAGTTTAATATCTGATACGTCCCCTATCTGGGGACCATATATTAAATGGATTTTTAGAACAGGGAGATGGAAAAAGAGCTTGCTCTGTCCACTCCACGCATTGACCTGGTATTGCAGTACCTCCAGGAACGGTGCACCCCTTCTTAACCCAGTTTCCAAAAGCAGAACTCAATTCACCTGATTCATATTAGCCCGATTTAATGAATTGGAAGAAAGCATACGTCTTCATATGCACCTCAATTTGGCCCATTCACTTTTCACACTTCCTCCTTTTGTTTTTTATCTTTCACACTTTTGACTTTCTTTATTCATCCAAATAGCAAACTCATCACCACTCAACCTGACCAACTCGGCTATGTCCCCGTGCTGCAGTTCTCTGTCTTATCTAGATCATTTGCAATTGAATGGAATAGATCCCTTTTGGACAAAGTGGATTCACCTGCTGCTGCAGTGACCACAGGTGTGATAACATCTAGAATTGGCATCTGGTGCGATCTCTCCGCTTCCACTCCAAAGAAAGTTACCTGTTTATTCCTATCATGCATTGGTTTTTGGGGTTTTCTTTGAGTAATGATGATCTCTTTAGTAGTCTGTTGGCGCCCTCTCCTGGAGGAATAGTTTGCTTGCTCTTGGACATTCTAAAAGAGAGGTCATGATAGACATTGAGCTTCTGAGCTCAATTGGGGACAGTCATGGGTGATGAATGTTTGCAACCTACTGCGAAGCCTCATACCGCAATATAAGGAACGTCAAATACTAAGAAAGGGCGGCCTATGAAAGAATTACTACTTTCAATAAGTACACTTAAACGGCTAATTGGGAATAGAAAAACTGTAAAAAGCCCTCTGAGAAAGCCCCCCTCTAACCTTTGATAGTAAGCTTTTCTGTAGTCTGCCTGTTGATGTATTTTCCGTTTGAACTGTGCACAACATGAAGAGACGGAACACTGGCGGCTTGTCACAATGCCCCCCGATGACATCACAATAGCGCTGCTGCCTAGAAAACAAGCTGCGCAGAAGAAGTTGTTCTTTGGGTGGGAGGGTGGGCTAGTGGAAGGAGGGGGCAATCTCTTTTTTTCCCGGGTGGTAGGGGGATGACAGGAGAAGGGAAGCGGGTGGTGAGAAAGGTACAGAGGGCAGGGTTTGGGGGCTGGGAAGGAAAGGGAAAAGATTAGGGTTTGGGGATGATGAAAGGGCTTTCTACGGGTAAGGATGGCAAAGGGTGGCAGTGACGGAAAGTCAGGCAACCTGTCCTGTCCGTCTTTTTGTATCGTGAATTGGAAAGACTGCAAGGGGGAGGGGAGTTGCTTGCGCCCTAAAGGAGGAGTTATTCAGATTCATTGCAGTGGGCGGCGGCTGCAAAACGCACCATTCTTCTTGTTTTGGCTCTGCAAAGCAGCCTTTTCAAGGGTTGGCTTGGGTGACAAAATGTCTTGTGTAGGCGTGGGTTTGTCTCCCTCTCGCTCTCTCTCCCTAAGATGTGTCCGGCATAGGCCAGGGTGCCACTCGAGGCCCAAACCAATTCTGGTTATCGCTTCTCGGCCTTTTGGCTAAGATCAAGTGTAGTATCTGTTCTTATCAGTTTAATATCTGATACGTCCCCTATCTGGGGACCATATATTAAATGGATTTTTAGAACAGGGAGATGGAAAAAGAGCTTGCTCTGTCCACTCCACGCATTGACCTGGTATTGCAGTACCTCCAGGAACGGTGCACCCCTTCTTAACCCAGTTTCCAAAAGCAGAACTCAATTCACCTGATTCATATTAGCCCGATTTAATGAATTGGAAGAAAGCATACGTCTTCATATGCACCTCAATTTGGCCCATTCACTTTTCACACTTCCTCCTTTTGTTTTTTATCTTTCACACTTTTGACTTTCTTTATTCATCCAAATAGCAAACTCATCACCACTCAACCTGACCAACTCGGCTATGTCCCCGTGCTGCAGTTCTCTGTCTTATCTAGATCATTTGCAATTGAATGGAATAGATCCCTTTTGGACAAAGTGGATTCACCTGCTGCTGCAGTGACCACAGGTGTGATAACATCTAGAATTGGCATCTGGTGCGATCTCTCCGCTTCCACTCCAAAGAAAGTTACCTGTTTATTCCTATCATGCATTGGTTTTTGGGGTTTTCTTTGAGTAATGATGATCTCTTTAGTAGTCTGTTGGCGCCCTCTCCTGGAGGAATAGTTTGCTTGCTCTTGGACATTCTAAAAGAGAGGTCATGATAGACATTGAGCTTCTGAGCTCAATTGGGGACAGTCATGGGTGATGAATGTTTGCAACCTACTGCGAAGCCTCATACCGCAATATAAGGAACGTCAAATACTAAGAAAGGGCGGCCTATGAAAGAATTACTACTTTCAATAAGTACACTTAAACGGCTAATTGGGAATAGAAAAACTGTAAAAAGCCCTCTGAGAAAGCCCCCCTCTAACCTTTGATAGTAAGCTTTTCTGTAGTCTGCCTGTTGATGTATTTTCCGTTTGAACTGTGCACAACATGAAGAGACGGAACACTGGCGGCTTGTCACAATGCCCCCCGATGACATCACAATAGCGCTGCTGCCTAGAAAACAAGCTGCGCAGAAGAAGTTGTTCTTTGGGTGGGAGGGTGGGCTAGTGGAAGGAGGGGGCAATCTCTTTTTTTCCCGGGTGGTAGGGGGATGACAGGAGAAGGGAAGCGGGTGGTGAGAAAGGTACAGAGGGCAGGGTTTGGGGGCTGGGAAGGAAAGGGAAAAGATTAGGGTTTGGGGATGATGAAAGGGCTTTCTACGGGTAAGGATGGCAAAGGGTGGCAGTGACGGAAAGTCAGGCAACCTGTCCTGTCCGTCTTTTTGTATCGTGAATTGGAAAGACTGCAAGGGGGAGGGGAGTTGCTTGCGCCCTAAAGGAGGAGTTATTCAGATTCATTGCAGTGGGCGGCGGCTGCAAAACGCACCATTCTTCTTGTTTTGGCTCTGCAAAGCAGCCTTTTCAAGGGTTGGCTTGGGTGACAAAATGTCTTGTGTAGGCGTGGGTTTGTCTCCCTCTCGCTCTCTCTCCCTAAGATGTGTCCGGCATAGGCCAGGGTGCCACTCGAGGCCCAAACCAATTCTGGTTATCGCTTCTCGGCCTTTTGGCTAAGATCAAGTGTAGTATCTGTTCTTATCAGTTTAATATCTGATACGTCCCCTATCTGGGGACCATATATTAAATGGATTTTTAGAACAGGGAGATGGAAAAAGAGCTTGCTCTGTCCACTCCACGCATTGACCTGGTATTGCAGTACCTCCAGGAACGGTGCACCCCTTCTTAACCCAGTTTCCAAAAGCAGAACTCAATTCACCTGATTCATATTAGCCCGATTTAATGAATTGGAAGAAAGCATACGTCTTCATATGCACCTCAATTTGGCCCATTCACTTTTCACACTTCCTCCTTTTGTTTTTTATCTTTCACACTTTTGACTTTCTTTATTCATCCAAATAGCAAACTCATCACCACTCAACCTGACCAACTCGGCTATGTCCCCGTGCTGCAGTTCTCTGTCTTATCTAGATCATTTGCAATTGAATGGAATAGATCCCTTTTGGACAAAGTGGATTCACCTGCTGCTGCAGTGACCACAGGTGTGATAACATCTAGAATTGGCATCTGGTGCGATCTCTCCGCTTCCACTCCAAAGAAAGTTACCTGTTTATTCCTATCATGCATTGGTTTTTGGGGTTTTCTTTGAGTAATGATGATCTCTTTAGTAGTCTGTTGGCGCCCTCTCCTGGAGGAATAGTTTGCTTGCTCTTGGACATTCTAAAAGAGAGGTCATGATAGACATTGAGCTTCTGAGCTCAATTGGGGACAGTCATGGGTGATGAATGTTTGCAACCTACTGCGAAGCCTCATACCGCAATATAAGGAACGTCAAATACTAAGAAAGGGCGGCCTATGAAAGAATTACTACTTTCAATAAGTACACTTAAACGGCTAATTGGGAATAGAAAAACTGTAAAAAGCCCTCTGAGAAAGCCCCCCTCTAACCTTTGATAGTAAGCTTTTCTGTAGTCTGCCTGTTGATGTATTTTCCGTTTGAACTGTGCACAACATGAAGAGACGGAACACTGGCGGCTTGTCACAATGCCCCCCGATGACATCACAATAGCGCTGCTGCCTAGAAAACAAGCTGCGCAGAAGAAGTTGTTCTTTGGGTGGGAGGGTGGGCTAGTGGAAGGAGGGGGCAATCTCTTTTTTTCCCGGGTGGTAGGGGGATGACAGGAGAAGGGAAGCGGGTGGTGAGAAAGGTACAGAGGGCAGGGTTTGGGGGCTGGGAAGGAAAGGGAAAAGATTAGGGTTTGGGGATGATGAAAGGGCTTTCTACGGGTAAGGATGGCAAAGGGTGGCAGTGACGGAAAGTCAGGCAACCTGTCCTGTCCGTCTTTTTGTATCGTGAATTGGAAAGACTGCAAGGGGGAGGGGAGTTGCTTGCGCCCTAAAGGAGGAGTTATTCAGATTCATTGCAGTGGGCGGCGGCTGCAAAACGCACCATTCTTCTTGTTTTGGCTCTGCAAAGCAGCCTTTTCAAGGGTTGGCTTGGGTGACAAAATGTCTTGTGTAGGCGTGGGTTTGTCTCCCTCTCGCTCTCTCTCCCTAAGATGTGTCCGGCATAGGCCAGGGTGCCACTCGAGGCCCAAACCAATTCTGGTTATCGCTTCTCGGCCTTTTGGCTAAGATCAAGTGTAGTATCTGTTCTTATCAGTTTAATATCTGATACGTCCCCTATCTGGGGACCATATATTAAATGGATTTTTAGAACAGGGAGATGGAAAAAGAGCTTGCTCTGTCCACTCCACGCATTGACCTGGTATTGCAGTACCTCCAGGAACGGTGCACCCCTTCTTAACCCAGTTTCCAAAAGCAGAACTCAATTCACCTGATTCATATTAGCCCGATTTAATGAATTGGAAGAAAGCATACGTCTTCATATGCACCTCAATTTGGCCCATTCACTTTTCACACTTCCTCCTTTTGTTTTTTATCTTTCACACTTTTGACTTTCTTTATTCATCCAAATAGCAAACTCATCACCACTCAACCTGACCAACTCGGCTATGTCCCCGTGCTGCAGTTCTCTGTCTTATCTAGATCATTTGCAATTGAATGGAATAGATCCCTTTTGGACAAAGTGGATTCACCTGCTGCTGCAGTGACCACAGGTGTGATAACATCTAGAATTGGCATCTGGTGCGATCTCTCCGCTTCCACTCCAAAGAAAGTTACCTGTTTATTCCTATCATGCATTGGTTTTTGGGGTTTTCTTTGAGTAATGATGATCTCTTTAGTAGTCTGTTGGCGCCCTCTCCTGGAGGAATAGTTTGCTTGCTCTTGGACATTCTAAAAGAGAGGTCATGATAGACATTGAGCTTCTGAGCTCAATTGGGGACAGTCATGGGTGATGAATGTTTGCAACCTACTGCGAAGCCTCATACCGCAATATAAGGAACGTCAAATACTAAGAAAGGGCGGCCTATGAAAGAATTACTACTTTCAATAAGTACACTTAAACGGCTAATTGGGAATAGAAAAACTGTAAAAAGCCCTCTGAGAAAGCCCCCCTCTAACCTTTGATAGTAAGCTTTTCTGTAGTCTGCCTGTTGATGTATTTTCCGTTTGAACTGTGCACAACATGAAGAGACGGAACACTGGCGGCTTGTCACAATGCCCCCCGATGACATCACAATAGCGCTGCTGCCTAGAAAACAAGCTGCGCAGAAGAAGTTGTTCTTTGGGTGGGAGGGTGGGCTAGTGGAAGGAGGGGGCAATCTCTTTTTTTCCCGGGTGGTAGGGGGATGACAGGAGAAGGGAAGCGGGTGGTGAGAAAGGTACAGAGGGCAGGGTTTGGGGGCTGGGAAGGAAAGGGAAAAGATTAGGGTTTGGGGATGATGAAAGGGCTTTCTACGGGTAAGGATGGCAAAGGGTGGCAGTGACGGAAAGTCAGGCAACCTGTCCTGTCCGTCTTTTTGTATCGTGAATTGGAAAGACTGCAAGGGGGAGGGGAGTTGCTTGCGCCCTAAAGGAGGAGTTATTCAGATTCATTGCAGTGGGCGGCGGCTGCAAAACGCACCATTCTTCTTGTTTTGGCTCTGCAAAGCAGCCTTTTCAAGGGTTGGCTTGGGTGACAAAATGTCTTGTGTAGGCGTGGGTTTGTCTCCCTCTCGCTCTCTCTCCCTAAGATGTGTCCGGCATAGGCCAGGGTGCCACTCGAGGCCCAAACCAATTCTGGTTATCGCTTCTCGGCCTTTTGGCTAAGATCAAGTGTAGTATCTGTTCTTATCAGTTTAATATCTGATACGTCCCCTATCTGGGGACCATATATTAAATGGATTTTTAGAACAGGGAGATGGAAAAAGAGCTTGCTCTGTCCACTCCACGCATTGACCTGGTATTGCAGTACCTCCAGGAACGGTGCACCCCTTCTTAACCCAGTTTCCAAAAGCAGAACTCAATTCACCTGATTCATATTAGCCCGATTTAATGAATTGGAAGAAAGCATACGTCTTCATATGCACCTCAATTTGGCCCATTCACTTTTCACACTTCCTCCTTTTGTTTTTTATCTTTCACACTTTTGACTTTCTTTATTCATCCAAATAGCAAACTCATCACCACTCAACCTGACCAACTCGGCTATGTCCCCGTGCTGCAGTTCTCTGTCTTATCTAGATCATTTGCAATTGAATGGAATAGATCCCTTTTGGACAAAGTGGATTCACCTGCTGCTGCAGTGACCACAGGTGTGATAACATCTAGAATTGGCATCTGGTGCGATCTCTCCGCTTCCACTCCAAAGAAAGTTACCTGTTTATTCCTATCATGCATTGGTTTTTGGGGTTTTCTTTGAGTAATGATGATCTCTTTAGTAGTCTGTTGGCGCCCTCTCCTGGAGGAATAGTTTGCTTGCTCTTGGACATTCTAAAAGAGAGGTCATGATAGACATTGAGCTTCTGAGCTCAATTGGGGACAGTCATGGGTGATGAATGTTTGCAACCTACTGCGAAGCCTCATACCGCAATATAAGGAACGTCAAATACTAAGAAAGGGCGGCCTATGAAAGAATTACTACTTTCAATAAGTACACTTAAACGGCTAATTGGGAATAGAAAAACTGTAAAAAGCCCTCTGAGAAAGCCCCCCTCTAACCTTTGATAGTAAGCTTTTCTGTAGTCTGCCTGTTGATGTATTTTCCGTTTGAACTGTGCACAACATGAAGAGACGGAACACTGGCGGCTTGTCACAATGCCCCCCGATGACATCACAATAGCGCTGCTGCCTAGAAAACAAGCTGCGCAGAAGAAGTTGTTCTTTGGGTGGGAGGGTGGGCTAGTGGAAGGAGGGGGCAATCTCTTTTTTTCCCGGGTGGTAGGGGGATGACAGGAGAAGGGAAGCGGGTGGTGAGAAAGGTACAGAGGGCAGGGTTTGGGGGCTGGGAAGGAAAGGGAAAAGATTAGGGTTTGGGGATGATGAAAGGGCTTTCTACGGGTAAGGATGGCAAAGGGTGGCAGTGACGGAAAGTCAGGCAACCTGTCCTGTCCGTCTTTTTGTATCGTGAATTGGAAAGACTGCAAGGGGGAGGGGAGTTGCTTGCGCCCTAAAGGAGGAGTTATTCAGATTCATTGCAGTGGGCGGCGGCTGCAAAACGCACCATTCTTCTTGTTTTGGCTCTGCAAAGCAGCCTTTTCAAGGGTTGGCTTGGGTGACAAAATGTCTTGTGTAGGCGTGGGTTTGTCTCCCTCTCGCTCTCTCTCCCTAAGATGTGTCCGGCATAGGCCAGGGTGCCACTCGAGGCCCAAACCAATTCTGGTTATCGCTTCTCGGCCTTTTGGCTAAGATCAAGTGTAGTATCTGTTCTTATCAGTTTAATATCTGATACGTCCCCTATCTGGGGACCATATATTAAATGGATTTTTAGAACAGGGAGATGGAAAAAGAGCTTGCTCTGTCCACTCCACGCATTGACCTGGTATTGCAGTACCTCCAGGAACGGTGCACCCCTTCTTAACCCAGTTTCCAAAAGCAGAACTCAATTCACCTGATTCATATTAGCCCGATTTAATGAATTGGAAGAAAGCATACGTCTTCATATGCACCTCAATTTGGCCCATTCACTTTTCACACTTCCTCCTTTTGTTTTTTATCTTTCACACTTTTGACTTTCTTTATTCATCCAAATAGCAAACTCATCACCACTCAACCTGACCAACTCGGCTATGTCCCCGTGCTGCAGTTCTCTGTCTTATCTAGATCATTTGCAATTGAATGGAATAGATCCCTTTTGGACAAAGTGGATTCACCTGCTGCTGCAGTGACCACAGGTGTGATAACATCTAGAATTGGCATCTGGTGCGATCTCTCCGCTTCCACTCCAAAGAAAGTTACCTGTTTATTCCTATCATGCATTGGTTTTTGGGGTTTTCTTTGAGTAATGATGATCTCTTTAGTAGTCTGTTGGCGCCCTCTCCTGGAGGAATAGTTTGCTTGCTCTTGGACATTCTAAAAGAGAGGTCATGATAGACATTGAGCTTCTGAGCTCAATTGGGGACAGTCATGGGTGATGAATGTTTGCAACCTACTGCGAAGCCTCATACCGCAATATAAGGAACGTCAAATACTAAGAAAGGGCGGCCTATGAAAGAATTACTACTTTCAATAAGTACACTTAAACGGCTAATTGGGAATAGAAAAACTGTAAAAAGCCCTCTGAGAAAGCCCCCCTCTAACCTTTGATAGTAAGCTTTTCTGTAGTCTGCCTGTTGATGTATTTTCCGTTTGAACTGTGCACAACATGAAGAGACGGAACACTGGCGGCTTGTCACAATGCCCCCCCGATGACATCACAATAGCGCTGCTGCCTAGAAAACAAGCTGCGCAGAAGAAGTTGTTCTTTGGGTGGGAGGGTGGGCTAGTGGAAGGAGGGGGCAATCTCTTTTTTTCCCGGGTGGTAGGGGGATGACAGGAGAAGGGAAGCGGGTGGTGAGAAAGGTACAGAGGGCAGGGTTTGGGGGCTGGGAAGGAAAGGGAAAAGATTAGGGTTTGGGGATGATGAAAGGGCTTTCTACGGGTAAGGATGGCAAAGGGTGGCAGTGACGGAAAGTCAGGCAACCTGTCCTGTCCGTCTTTTTGTATCGTGAATTGGAAAGACTGCAAGGGGGAGGGGAGTTGCTTGCGCCCTAAAGGAGGAGTTATTCAGATTCATTGCAGTGGGCGGCGGCTGCAAAACGCACCATTCTTCTTGTTTTGGCTCTGCAAAGCAGCCTTTTCAAGGGTTGGCTTGGGTGACAAAATGTCTTGTGTAGGCGTGGGTTTGTCTCCCTCTCGCTCTCTCTCCCTAAGATGTGTCCGGCATAGGCCAGGGTGCCACTCGAGGCCCAAACCAATTCTGGTTATCGCTTCTCGGCCTTTTGGCTAAGATCAAGTGTAGTATCTGTTCTTATCAGTTTAATATCTGATACGTCCCCTATCTGGGGACCATATATTAAATGGATTTTTAGAACAGGGAGATGGAAAAAGAGCTTGCTCTGTCCACTCCACGCATTGACCTGGTATTGCAGTACCTCCAGGAACGGTGCACCCCTTCTTAACCCAGTTTCCAAAAGCAGAACTCAATTCACCTGATTCATATTAGCCCGATTTAATGAATTGGAAGAAAGCATACGTCTTCATATGCACCTCAATTTGGCCCATTCACTTTTCACACTTCCTCCTTTTGTTTTTTATCTTTCACACTTTTGACTTTCTTTATTCATCCAAATAGCAAACTCATCACCACTCAACCTGACCAACTCGGCTATGTCCCCGTGCTGCAGTTCTCTGTCTTATCTAGATCATTTGCAATTGAATGGAATAGATCCCTTTTGGACAAAGTGGATTCACCTGCTGCTGCAGTGACCACAGGTGTGATAACATCTAGAATTGGCATCTGGTGCGATCTCTCCGCTTCCACTCCAAAGAAAGTTACCTGTTTATTCCTATCATGCATTGGTTTTTGGGGTTTTCTTTGAGTAATGATGATCTCTTTAGTAGTCTGTTGGCGCCCTCTCCTGGAGGAATAGTTTGCTTGCTCTTGGACATTCTAAAAGAGAGGTCATGATAGACATTGAGCTTCTGAGCTCAATTGGGGACAGTCATGGGTGATGAATGTTTGCAACCTACTGCGAAGCCTCATACCGCAATATAAGGAACGTCAAATACTAAGAAAGGGCGGCCTATGAAAGAATTACTACTTTCAATAAGTACACTTAAACGGCTAATTGGGAATAGAAAAACTGTAAAAAGCCCTCTGAGAAAGCCCCCCTCTAACCTTTGATAGTAAGCTTTTCTGTAGTCTGCCTGTTGATGTATTTTCCGTTTGAACTGTGCACAACATGAAGAGACGGAACACTGGCGGCTTGTCACAATGCCCCCCGATGACATCACAATAGCGCTGCTGCCTAGAAAACAAGCTGCGCAGAAGAAGTTGTTCTTTGGGTGGGAGGGTGGGCTAGTGGAAGGAGGGGGCAATCTCTTTTTTTCCCGGGTGGTAGGGGGATGACAGGAGAAGGGAAGCGGGTGGTGAGAAAGGTACAGAGGGCAGGGTTTGGGGGCTGGGAAGGAAAGGGAAAAGATTAGGGTTTGGGGATGATGAAAGGGCTTTCTACGGGTAAGGATGGCAAAGGGTGGCAGTGACGGAAAGTCAGGCAACCTGTCCTGTCCGTCTTTTTGTATCGTGAATTGGAAAGACTGCAAGGGGGAGGGGAGTTGCTTGCGCCCTAAAGGAGGAGTTATTCAGATTCATTGCAGTGGGCGGCGGCTGCAAAACGCACCATTCTTCTTGTTTTGGCTCTGCAAAGCAGCCTTTTCAAGGGTTGGCTTGGGTGACAAAATGTCTTGTGTAGGCGTGGGTTTGTCTCCCTCTCGCTCTCTCTCCCTAAGATGTGTCCGGCATAGGCCAGGGTGCCACTCGAGGCCCAAACCAATTCTGGTTATCGCTTCTCGGCCTTTTGGCTAAGATCAAGTGTAGTATCTGTTCTTATCAGTTTAATATCTGATACGTCCCCTATCTGGGGACCATATATTAAATGGATTTTTAGAACAGGGAGATGGAAAAAGAGCTTGCTCTGTCCACTCCACGCATTGACCTGGTATTGCAGTACCTCCAGGAACGGTGCACCCCTTCTTAACCCAGTTTCCAAAAGCAGAACTCAATTCACCTGATTCATATTAGCCCGATTTAATGAATTGGAAGAAAGCATACGTCTTCATATGCACCTCAATTTGGCCCATTCACTTTTCACACTTCCTCCTTTTGTTTTTTATCTTTCACACTTTTGACTTTCTTTATTCATCCAAATAGCAAACTCATCACCACTCAACCTGACCAACTCGGCTATGTCCCCGTGCTGCAGTTCTCTGTCTTATCTAGATCATTTGCAATTGAATGGAATAGATCCCTTTTGGACAAAGTGGATTCACCTGCTGCTGCAGTGACCACAGGTGTGATAACATCTAGAATTGGCATCTGGTGCGATCTCTCCGCTTCCACTCCAAAGAAAGTTACCTGTTTATTCCTATCATGCATTGGTTTTTGGGGTTTTCTTTGAGTAATGATGATCTCTTTAGTAGTCTGTTGGCGCCCTCTCCTGGAGGAATAGTTTGCTTGCTCTTGGACATTCTAAAAGAGAGGTCATGATAGACATTGAGCTTCTGAGCTCAATTGGGGACAGTCATGGGTGATGAATGTTTGCAACCTACTGCGAAGCCTCATACCGCAATATAAGGAACGTCAAATACTAAGAAAGGGCGGCCTATGAAAGAATTACTACTTTCAATAAGTACACTTAAACGGCTAATTGGGAATAGAAAAACTGTAAAAAGCCCTCTGAGAAAGCCCCCCTCTAACCTTTGATAGTAAGCTTTTCTGTAGTCTGCCTGTTGATGTATTTTCCGTTTGAACTGTGCACAACATGAAGAGACGGAACACTGGCGGCTTGTCACAATGCCCCCCGATGACATCACAATAGCGCTGCTGCCTAGAAAACAAGCTGCGCAGAAGAAGTTGTTCTTTGGGTGGGAGGGTGGGCTAGTGGAAGGAGGGGGCAATCTCTTTTTTTCCCGGGTGGTAGGGGGATGACAGGAGAAGGGAAGCGGGTGGTGAGAAAGGTACAGAGGGCAGGGTTTGGGGGCTGGGAAGGAAAGGGAAAAGATTAGGGTTTGGGGATGATGAAAGGGCTTTCTACGGGTAAGGATGGCAAAGGGTGGCAGTGACGGAAAGTCAGGCAACCTGTCCTGTCCGTCTTTTTGTATCGTGAATTGGAAAGACTGCAAGGGGGAGGGGAGTTGCTTGCGCCCTAAAGGAGGAGTTATTCAGATTCATTGCAGTGGGCGGCGGCTGCAAAACGCACCATTCTTCTTGTTTTGGCTCTGCAAAGCAGCCTTTTCAAGGGTTGGCTTGGGTGACAAAATGTCTTGTGTAGGCGTGGGTTTGTCTCCCTCTCGCTCTCTCTCCCTAAGATGTGTCCGGCATAGGCCAGGGTGCCACTCGAGGCCCAAACCAATTCTGGTTATCGCTTCTCGGCCTTTTGGCTAAGATCAAGTGTAGTATCTGTTCTTATCAGTTTAATATCTGATACGTCCCCTATCTGGGGACCATATATTAAATGGATTTTTAGAACAGGGAGATGGAAAAAGAGCTTGCTCTGTCCACTCCACGCATTGGACCTGGTATTGCAGTACCTCCAGGAACGGTGCACCCCTTCTTAACCCAGTTTCCAAAAGCAGAACTCAATTCACCTGATTCATATTAGCCCGATTTAATGAATTGGAAGAAAGCATACGTCTTCATATGCACCTCAATTTGGCCCATTCACTTTTCACACTTCCTCCTTTTGTTTTTTATCTTTCACACTTTTGACTTTCTTTATTCATCCAAATAGCAAACTCATCACCACTCAACCTGACCAACTCGGCTATGTCCCCGTGCTGCAGTTCTCTGTCTTATCTAGATCATTTGCAATTGAATGGAATAGATCCCTTTTGGACAAAGTGGATTCACCTGCTGCTGCAGTGACCACAGGTGTGATAACATCTAGAATTGGCATCTGGTGCGATCTCTCCGCTTCCACTCCAAAGAAAGTTACCTGTTTATTCCTATCATGCATTGGTTTTTGGGGTTTTCTTTGAGTAATGATGATCTCTTTAGTAGTCTGTTGGCGCCCTCTCCTGGAGGAATAGTTTGCTTGCTCTTGGACATTCTAAAAGAGAGGTCATGATAGACATTGAGCTTCTGAGCTCAATTGGGGACAGTCATGGGTGATGAATGTTTGCAACCTACTGCGAAGCCTCATACCGCAATATAAGGAACGTCAAATACTAAGAAAGGGCGGCCTATGAAAGAATTACTACTTTCAATAAGTACACTTAAACGGCTAATTGGGAATAGAAAAACTGTAAAAAGCCCTCTGAGAAAGCCCCCCTCTAACCTTTGATAGTAAGCTTTTCTGTAGTCTGCCTGTTGATGTATTTTCCGTTTGAACTGTGCACAACATGAAGAGACGGAACACTGGCGGCTTGTCACAATGCCCCCCGATGACATCACAATAGCGCTGCTGCCTAGAAAACAAGCTGCGCAGAAGAAGTTGTTCTTTGGGTGGGAGGGTGGGCTAGTGGAAGGAGGGGGCAATCTCTTTTTTTCCCGGGTGGTAGGGGGATGACAGGAGAAGGGAAGCGGGTGGTGAGAAAGGTACAGAGGGCAGGGTTTGGGGGCTGGGAAGGAAAGGGAAAAGATTAGGGTTTGGGGATGATGAAAGGGCTTTCTACGGGTAAGGATGGCAAAGGGTGGCAGTGACGGAAAGTCAGGCAACCTGTCCTGTCCGTCTTTTTGTATCGTGAATTGGAAAGACTGCAAGGGGGAGGGGAGTTGCTTGCGCCCTAAAGGAGGAGTTATTCAGATTCATTGCAGTGGGCGGCGGCTGCAAAACGCACCATTCTTCTTGTTTTGGCTCTGCAAAGCAGCCTTTTCAAGGGTTGGCTTGGGTGACAAAATGTCTTGTGTAGGCGTGGGTTTGTCTCCCTCTCGCTCTCTCTCCCTAAGATGTGTCCGGCATAGGCCAGGGTGCCACTCGAGGCCCAAACCAATTCTGGTTATCGCTTCTCGGCCTTTTGGCTAAGATCAAGTGTAGTATCTGTTCTTATCAGTTTAATATCTGATACGTCCCCTATCTGGGGACCATATATTAAATGGATTTTTAGAACAGGGAGATGGAAAAAGAGCTTGCTCTGTCCACTCCACGCATTGACCTGGTATTGCAGTACCTCCAGGAACGGTGCACCCCTTCTTAACCCAGTTTCCAAAAGCAGAACTCAATTCACCTGATTCATATTAGCCCGATTTAATGAATTGGAAGAAAGCATACGTCTTCATATGCACCTCAATTTGGCCCATTCACTTTTCACACTTCCTCCTTTTGTTTTTTATCTTTCACACTTTTGACTTTCTTTATTCATCCAAATAGCAAACTCATCACCACTCAACCTGACCAACTCGGCTATGTCCCCGTGCTGCAGTTCTCTGTCTTATCTAGATCATTTGCAATTGAATGGAATAGATCCCTTTTGGACAAAGTGGATTCACCTGCTGCTGCAGTGACCACAGGTGTGATAACATCTAGAATTGGCATCTGGTGCGATCTCTCCGCTTCCACTCCAAAGAAAGTTACCTGTTTATTCCTATCATGCATTGGTTTTTGGGGTTTTCTTTGAGTAATGATGATCTCTTTAGTAGTCTGTTGGCGCCCTCTCCTGGAGGAATAGTTTGCTTGCTCTTGGACATTCTAAAAGAGAGGTCATGATAGACATTGAGCTTCTGAGCTCAATTGGGGACAGTCATGGGTGATGAATGTTTGCAACCTACTGCGAAGCCTCATACCGCAATATAAGGAACGTCAAATACTAAGAAAGGGCGGCCTATGAAAGAATTACTACTTTCAATAAGTACACTTAAACGGCTAATTGGGAATAGAAAAACTGTAAAAAGCCCTCTGAGAAAGCCCCCCTCTAACCTTTGATAGTAAGCTTTTCTGTAGTCTGCCTGTTGATGTATTTTCCGTTTGAACTGTGCACAACATGAAGAGACGGAACACTGGCGGCTTGTCACAATGCCCCCCGATGACATCACAATAGCGCTGCTGCCTAGAAAACAAGCTGCGCAGAAGAAGTTGTTCTTTGGGTGGGAGGGTGGGCTAGTGGAAGGAGGGGGCAATCTCTTTTTTTCCCGGGTGGTAGGGGGATGACAGGAGAAGGGAAGCGGGTGGTGAGAAAGGTACAGAGGGCAGGGTTTGGGGGCTGGGAAGGAAAGGGAAAAGATTAGGGTTTGGGGATGATGAAAGGGCTTTCTACGGGTAAGGATGGCAAAGGGTGGCAGTGACGGAAAGTCAGGCAACCTGTCCTGTCCGTCTTTTTGTATCGTGAATTGGAAAGACTGCAAGGGGGAGGGGAGTTGCTTGCGCCCTAAAGGAGGAGTTATTCAGATTCATTGCAGTGGGCGGCGGCTGCAAAACGCACCATTCTTCTTGTTTTGGCTCTGCAAAGCAGCCTTTTCAAGGGTTGGCTTGGGTGACAAAATGTCTTGTGTAGGCGTGGGTTTGTCTCCCTCTCGCTCTCTCTCCCTAAGATGTGTCCGGCATAGGCCAGGGTGCCACTCGAGGCCCAAACCAATTCTGGTTATCGCTTCTCGGCCTTTTGGCTAAGATCAAGTGTAGTATCTGTTCTTATCAGTTTAATATCTGATACGTCCCCTATCTGGGGACCATATATTAAATGGATTTTTAGAACAGGGAGATGGAAAAAGAGCTTGCTCTGTCCACTCCACGCATTGACCTGGTATTGCAGTACCTCCAGGAACGGTGCACCCCTTCTTAACCCAGTTTCCAAAAGCAGAACTCAATTCACCTGATTCATATTAGCCCGATTTAATGAATTGGAAGAAAGCATACGTCTTCATATGCACCTCAATTTGGCCCATTCACTTTTCACACTTCCTCCTTTTGTTTTTTATCTTTCACACTTTTGACTTTCTTTATTCATCCAAATAGCAAACTCATCACCACTCAACCTGACCAACTCGGCTATGTCCCCGTGCTGCAGTTCTCTGTCTTATCTAGATCATTTGCAATTGAATGGAATAGATCCCTTTTGGACAAAGTGGATTCACCTGCTGCTGCAGTGACCACAGGTGTGATAACATCTAGAATTGGCATCTGGTGCGATCTCTCCGCTTCCACTCCAAAGAAAGTTACCTGTTTATTCCTATCATGCATTGGTTTTTGGGGTTTTCTTTGAGTAATGATGATCTCTTTAGTAGTCTGTTGGCGCCCTCTCCTGGAGGAATAGTTTGCTTGCTCTTGGACATTCTAAAAGAGAGGTCATGATAGACATTGAGCTTCTGAGCTCAATTGGGGACAGTCATGGGTGATGAATGTTTGCAACCTACTGCGAAGCCTCATACCGCAATATAAGGAACGTCAAATACTAAGAAAGGGCGGCCTATGAAAGAATTACTACTTTCAATAAGTACACTTAAACGGCTAATTGGGAATAGAAAAACTGTAAAAAGCCCTCTGAGAAAGCCCCCCTCTAACCTTTGATAGTAAGCTTTTCTGTAGTCTGCCTGTTGATGTATTTTCCGTTTGAACTGTGCACAACATGAAGAGACGGAACACTGGCGGCTTGTCACAATGCCCCCCGATGACATCACAATAGCGCTGCTGCCTAGAAAACAAGCTGCGCAGAAGAAGTTGTTCTTTGGGTGGGAGGGTGGGCTAGTGGAAGGAGGGGGCAATCTCTTTTTTTCCCGGGTGGTAGGGGGATGACAGGAGAAGGGAAGCGGGTGGTGAGAAAGGTACAGAGGGCAGGGTTTGGGGGCTGGGAAGGAAAGGGAAAAGATTAGGGTTTGGGGATGATGAAAGGGCTTTCTACGGGTAAGGATGGCAAAGGGTGGCAGTGACGGAAAGTCAGGCAACCTGTCCTGTCCGTCTTTTTGTATCGTGAATTGGAAAGACTGCAAGGGGGAGGGGAGTTGCTTGCGCCCTAAAGGAGGAGTTATTCAGATTCATTGCAGTGGGCGGCGGCTGCAAAACGCACCATTCTTCTTGTTTTGGCTCTGCAAAGCAGCCTTTTCAAGGGTTGGCTTGGGTGACAAAATGTCTTGTGTAGGCGTGGGTTTGTCTCCCTCTCGCTCTCTCTCCCTAAGATGTGTCCGGCATAGGCCAGGGTGCCACTCGAGGCCCAAACCAATTCTGGTTATCGCTTCTCGGCCTTTTGGCTAAGATCAAGTGTAGTATCTGTTCTTATCAGTTTAATATCTGATACGTCCCCTATCTGGGGACCATATATTAAATGGATTTTTAGAACAGGGAGATGGAAAAAGAGCTTGCTCTGTCCACTCCACGCATTGACCTGGTATTGCAGTACCTCCAGGAACGGTGCACCCCTTCTTAACCCAGTTTCCAAAAGCAGAACTCAATTCACCTGATTCATATTAGCCCGATTTAATGAATTGGAAGAAAGCATACGTCTTCATATGCACCTCAATTTGGCCCATTCACTTTTCACACTTCCTCCTTTTGTTTTTTATCTTTCACACTTTTGACTTTCTTTATTCATCCAAATAGCAAACTCATCACCACTCAACCTGACCAACTCGGCTATGTCCCCGTGCTGCAGTTCTCTGTCTTATCTAGATCATTTGCAATTGAATGGAATAGATCCCTTTTGGACAAAGTGGATTCACCTGCTGCTGCAGTGACCACAGGTGTGATAACATCTAGAATTGGCATCTGGTGCGATCTCTCCGCTTCCACTCCAAAGAAAGTTACCTGTTTATTCCTATCATGCATTGGTTTTTGGGGTTTTCTTTGAGTAATGATGATCTCTTTAGTAGTCTGTTGGCGCCCTCTCCTGGAGGAATAGTTTGCTTGCTCTTGGACATTCTAAAAGAGAGGTCATGATAGACATTGAGCTTCTGAGCTCAATTGGGGACAGTCATGGGTGATGAATGTTTGCAACCTACTGCGAAGCCTCATACCGCAATATAAGGAACGTCAAATACTAAGAAAGGGCGGCCTATGAAAGAATTACTACTTTCAATAAGTACACTTAAACGGCTAATTGGGAATAGAAAAACTGTAAAAAGCCCTCTGAGAAAGCCCCCCTCTAACCTTTGATAGTAAGCTTTTCTGTAGTCTGCCTGTTGATGTATTTTCCGTTTGAACTGTGCACAACATGAAGAGACGGAACACTGGCGGCTTGTCACAATGCCCCCCGATGACATCACAATAGCGCTGCTGCCTAGAAAACAAGCTGCGCAGAAGAAGTTGTTCTTTGGGTGGGAGGGTGGGCTAGTGGAAGGAGGGGGCAATCTCTTTTTTTCCCGGGTGGTAGGGGGATGACAGGAGAAGGGAAGCGGGTGGTGAGAAAGGTACAGAGGGCAGGGTTTGGGGGCTGGGAAGGAAAGGGAAAAGATTAGGGTTTGGGGATGATGAAAGGGCTTTCTACGGGTAAGGATGGCAAAGGGTGGCAGTGACGGAAAGTCAGGCAACCTGTCCTGTCCGTCTTTTTGTATCGTGAATTGGAAAGACTGCAAGGGGGAGGGGAGTTGCTTGCGCCCTAAAGGAGGAGTTATTCAGATTCATTGCAGTGGGCGGCGGCTGCAAAACGCACCATTCTTCTTGTTTTGGCTCTGCAAAGCAGCCTTTTCAAGGGTTGGCTTGGGTGACAAAATGTCTTGTGTAGGCGTGGGTTTGTCTCCCTCTCGCTCTCTCTCCCTAAGATGTGTCCGGCATAGGCCAGGGTGCCACTCGAGGCCCAAACCAATTCTGGTTATCGCTTCTCGGCCTTTTGGCTAAGATCAAGTGTAGTATCTGTTCTTATCAGTTTAATATCTGATACGTCCCCTATCTGGGGACCATATATTAAATGGATTTTTAGAACAGGGAGATGGAAAAAGAGCTTGCTCTGTCCACTCCACGCATTGACCTGGTATTGCAGTACCTCCAGGAACGGTGCACCCCTTCTTAACCCAGTTTCCAAAAGCAGAACTCAATTCACCTGATTCATATTAGCCCGATTTAATGAATTGGAAGAAAGCATACGTCTTCATATGCACCTCAATTTGGCCCATTCACTTTTCACACTTCCTCCTTTTGTTTTTTATCTTTCACACTTTTGACTTTCTTTATTCATCCAAATAGCAAACTCATCACCACTCAACCTGACCAACTCGGCTATGTCCCCGTGCTGCAGTTCTCTGTCTTATCTAGATCATTTGCAATTGAATGGAATAGATCCCTTTTGGACAAAGTGGATTCACCTGCTGCTGCAGTGACCACAGGTGTGATAACATCTAGAATTGGCATCTGGTGCGATCTCTCCGCTTCCACTCCAAAGAAAGTTACCTGTTTATTCCTATCATGCATTGGTTTTTGGGGTTTTCTTTGAGTAATGATGATCTCTTTAGTAGTCTGTTGGCGCCCTCTCCTGGAGGAATAGTTTGCTTGCTCTTGGACATTCTAAAAGAGAGGTCATGATAGACATTGAGCTTCTGAGCTCAATTGGGGACAGTCATGGGTGATGAATGTTTGCAACCTACTGCGAAGCCTCATACCGCAATATAAGGAACGTCAAATACTAAGAAAGGGCGGCCTATGAAAGAATTACTACTTTCAATAAGTACACTTAAACGGCTAATTGGGAATAGAAAAACTGTAAAAAGCCCTCTGAGAAAGCCCCCCTCTAACCTTTGATAGTAAGCTTTTCTGTAGTCTGCCTGTTGATGTATTTTCCGTTTGAACTGTGCACAACATGAAGAGACGGAACACTGGCGGCTTGTCACAATGCCCCCCGATGACATCACAATAGCGCTGCTGCCTAGAAAACAAGCTGCGCAGAAGAAGTTGTTCTTTGGGTGGGAGGGTGGGCTAGTGGAAGGAGGGGGCAATCTCTTTTTTTCCCGGGTGGTAGGGGGATGACAGGAGAAGGGAAGCGGGTGGTGAGAAAGGTACAGAGGGCAGGGTTTGGGGGCTGGGAAGGAAAGGGAAAAGATTAGGGTTTGGGGATGATGAAAGGGCTTTCTACGGGTAAGGATGGCAAAGGGTGGCAGTGACGGAAAGTCAGGCAACCTGTCCTGTCCGTCTTTTTGTATCGTGAATTGGAAAGACTGCAAGGGGGAGGGGAGTTGCTTGCGCCCTAAAGGAGGAGTTATTCAGATTCATTGCAGTGGGCGGCGGCTGCAAAACGCACCATTCTTCTTGTTTTGGCTCTGCAAAGCAGCCTTTTCAAGGGTTGGCTTGGGTGACAAAATGTCTTGTGTAGGCGTGGGTTTGTCTCCCTCTCGCTCTCTCTCCCTAAGATGTGTCCGGCATAGGCCAGGGTGCCACTCGAGGCCCAAACCAATTCTGGTTATCGCTTCTCGGCCTTTTGGCTAAGATCAAGTGTAGTATCTGTGAGGCTCGGCAGATGCAATGCACACTGGAAGGTTGCGCTTGCTAGTACTCTTAATGTATAGTATATTCATCTAGAGGAAAACATGGCCCTACCAGGATCGAGGCTATTAGACTGAGTAAGTGTGGGGGCTATGGTGCAATGTGCCCCAGGACTGACGACCCTGGAGTGAGTCTGAGCTTGCTGGCTTGGGACCCCGGCGAGCCTTGGGCTCTGTAGCACACCGTACCTTGCCCTTTCATACTTTCTGAGCATATTGCTCTATCCCGGCCTTCTGGCTAGGAAGGAAAATTTTTATAATCATGGTCGGAGGTCCGTTCAGCTTTGGGCTGAGAAACCAACACCCGGTTGGAGGTCCGGGTCAGCTTCGGCTGAGAAACCAACACCCGGTTGGAGGTCTGGGTCAGCTTCGGCTGAGAAACCAACACCCGGTTGGAGGTCCGGGTCAGCTTCGGCTGAGAAACCAACACCCGGTTGGAGGTCCGGTTAGCCTTGGGCTGAGAAACCAACACCGGTTGACGGTCCGGGCAGTTTCGGCTGCGAAACCAACAACTAGTAGCTCTCTACTCCACTTGGGTAAGATGCCTGGGTGGACGCTGGGAGCAACGACAAGGCTCAACCAGGCTTCGGCTTGGGGGAGCACCGAAGATCCCTGACCCTTGCTGTGGCCTTCTGGCTCGGAGGGACGGGGTTGATTTTTGGGGACCCTCTCCTCACGGAGGGGTCCACACGAATCCTAGCCTTTGCACTGTTTTTGGTGTGACTTCGGTCATGCATTTTTTGCGGTGCTTTGGAAAGCTTCATTAAATCAAAAATCTGTTCTTATCAGTTTAATATCTGATACGTCCCCTATCTGGGGACCATATATTAAATGGATTTTTAGAACAGGGAGATGGAAAAAGAGCTTGCTCTGTCCACTCCACGCATTGACCTGGTATTGCAGTACCTCCAGGAACGGTGCACCCCTTCTTAACCCAGTTTCCAAAAGCAGAACTCAATTCACCTGATTCATATTAGCCCGATTTAATGAATTGGAAGAAAGCATACGTCTTCATATGCACCTCAATTTGGCCCATTCACTTTTCACACTTCCTCCTTTTGTTTTTTATCTTTCACACTTTTGACTTTCTTTATTCATCCAAATAGCAAACTCATCACCACTCAACCTGACCAACTCGGCTATGTCCCCGTGCTGCAGTTCTCTGTCTTATCTAGATCATTTGCAATTGAATGGAATAGATCCCTTTTGGACAAAGTGGATTCACCTGCTGCTGCAGTGACCACAGGTGTGATAACATCTAGAATTGGCATCTGGTGCGATCTCTCCGCTTCCACTCCAAAGAAAGTTACCTGTTTATTCCTATCATGCATTGGTTTTTGGGGTTTTCTTTGAGTAATGATGATCTCTTTAGTAGTCTGTTGGCGCCCTCTCCTGGAGGAATAGTTTGCTTGCTCTTGGACATTCTAAAAGAGAGGTCATGATAGACATTGAGCTTCTGAGCTCAATTGGGGACAGTCATGGGTGATGAATGTTTGCAACCTACTGCGAAGCCTCATACCGCAATATAAGGAACGTCAAATACTAAGAAAGGGCGGCCTATGAAAGAATTACTACTTTCAATAAGTACACTTAAACGGCTAATTGGGAATAGAAAAACTGTAAAAAGCCCTCTGAGAAAGCCCCCCTCTAACCTTTGATAGTAAGCTTTTCTGTAGTCTGCCTGTTGATGTATTTTCCGTTTGAACTGTGCACAACATGAAGAGACGGAACACTGGCGGCTTGTCACAATGCCCCCCGATGACATCACAATAGCGCTGCTGCCTAGAAAACAAGCTGCGCAGAAGAAGTTGTTCTTTGGGTGGGAGGGTGGGCTAGTGGAAGGAGGGGGCAATCTCTTTTTTTCCCGGGTGGTAGGGGGATGACAGGAGAAGGGAAGCGGGTGGTGAGAAAGGTACAGAGGGCAGGGTTTGGGGGCTGGGAAGGAAAGGGAAAAGATTAGGGTTTGGGGATGATGAAAGGGCTTTCTACGGGTAAGGATGGCAAAGGGTGGCAGTGACGGAAAGTCAGGCAACCTGTCCTGTCCGTCTTTTTGTATCGTGAATTGGAAAGACTGCAAGGGGGAGGGGAGTTGCTTGCGCCCTAAAGGAGGAGTTATTCAGATTCATTGCAGTGGGCGGCGGCTGCAAAACGCACCATTCTTCTTGTTTTGGCTCTGCAAAGCAGCCTTTTCAAGGGTTGGCTTGGGTGACAAAATGTCTTGTGTAGGCGTGGGTTTGTCTCCCTCTCGCTCTCTCTCCCTAAGATGTGTCCGGCATAGGCCAGGGTGCCACTCGAGGCCCAAACCAATTCTGGTTATCGCTTCTCGGCCTTTTGGCTAAGATCAAGTGTAGTATCTGTTCTTATCAGAACAAACTGAGCTAGCTACACTTGACGAGATACGATCAGGGAGACGAGCTCCGAAGCCCAGCCGAGACCGGAAGAGGGAGATCGGACGGAAGAAGAGCTTGGCAGAAAGAAGCAAGAAGACGAAGGCTCGGAGAAGACTTGGGGAGACCAGAGGAACTTCGAGGAGGAACACAGCGGGAGAAGACACCCGGAGAAGAATCCAAGATCCAGCTCCGGGAACTCAAGCAGGAACCAGCCATGGCAAGCAAGCCAGAGAAGGCAGCCAAGAAGGCTCAGGACCCAGGGACCTCCAGGAAGGCTCATCCAGAGGCTTCTTCGGCCCAAGAGGCCCCTACCTCCGACGCCAGCCAGCCGGAGGGAGCCCGGACGCCGCCTGAAAAGGCTCCAACCCTGGAGCCTTGGATGCGGCAGACGGTCGCCCTGAAGCTAAAGGCGGTGGATGGTAGGTTGCCGGACATGTCCAGCGACGTGTTCTGCAAGAAGATGATTCTGGATCAGGGCTTCTCCAGGGCGGAAACCCTGAGTGTCCAGACCTTCATGACTGGCATTTTTCTGGTAACCTTTGCCACGGTGAATGCCTGCAGGAGATACTGGGAGGCGATGAACGCAGCGATGCCGGACTCCCCTTTTCATTCTTTTTTAGGATCCTGTCCTATACAGAGGGATGAGAAGAGGATCACGGTCTCCATGCGGAACCCGCACACCCCAGGAAGAGACATCTCCACGTTCCTGGGACGTCTCTGCACAGTGGTGAGGGAGCCATCCCACATCCTTAACGGCAACGGATTCTGGACGGGTAAGTGGTCAGTAACTGTTCGACTCTACAGGGAACCAGCATCCGAGGATGGTCTCCAGCACCTGCCCCCGACATTCTCTCTGGGAAACTCCTTTGGTCTCATCTACTACCCGGACATGCCACACAACTGCAGGAAATGTGGCGGGAAAGGGCATTCTATGAAGACCTGCAAGGAGGACGCCTGCAGGGTTTGCCGGGTGACGGGACACAGCTCCAAGGACTGCCCAAAGAAGAAGACTTGCAACCTATGTGGACAGGCGGACCACCTTTACAAGGACTGCCCACAGCGGGAGAAATCCTGGGCAAGGGTTGCCGCGGTGACCCAGTATCGGGTAGTCACAGCTTCGTCGACCAAGGCAGCTACGACCAAGGCCACAGAGGCCAAGGACAAGGCGGCCAAGAACCCGGCGACCGTGGCTCCAGCCGATGCCCCAGCAGCCACGGAGTCCAGGAAAAAGGGTAAGAAAACTGTTGCCCCCTCCCTGGTCCCCCCCCCTGTCACCCCTGTCCAAACCCCTCCCCCCCCGGCCAACCCTACTGAGGATTCCACTACCTCCACCTCATTTCCCTACTCCTCAGTTGGTCTCCTCACCCCCCCCCCAAAGCCCACTCTCCCTCCCCAGACCATGAGAGCAGAGGACCTCAGCACTCTTGCACTTTTCACCGAGGAGGATTTTCCAGCTCTTGTCTCCTCAGGTACAGGCCAAAGGAAAAGGAAGGTGGAAGATAGTCCTGTCGCAGAACCTTCCAAGCTGTTCATTGTGGATCCCAATCCACCCCAGGAAGAGGAGGATGGCCTCCTCCCAGAACCGGACGTGTTGGAGCAGATGGTGGAGTCCCTTGTG
Source organism: Anomaloglossus baeobatrachus (assembly GCF_048569485.1). Taxonomy (NCBI): domain Eukaryota; kingdom Metazoa; phylum Chordata; class Amphibia; order Anura; family Aromobatidae; genus Anomaloglossus; species Anomaloglossus baeobatrachus. The sequence goes on from NW_027442591.1 coordinate 44,598, forward strand.
GCCGAAGAAGAAATGGAGGAGTCGGAAGCCACGGAGGCACCATCCCTGCTCGATCAGCTAGAAGAAGAGGGTCTGCTGGAGATACCCTTACCAGCAGGTGCCAAAGAGGAAGAACCGCCCGACCGGAGTGGTAACTAAGGCACACCGCCTGCGCTAACTTTCTCTTTCCTCCAATGACTGCTAACATTAACACCTTTTCCATTAATGTTAGGAGCATCAGAGACAAGTTCCGACGCCAGACAATTTTTGCGTTCCTTAACACTCAGTCTAGTGATGTATTTTTCCTGCAGGAATGCTCCCTTCCCTCCTCTAGGTCCTTCAACCATCTGGCCAGGGAGTGGACCCATGGCCCATCCTACTGGTCCGGCGGAGGCGACTGTAGGTCCGCGGGGGTCGCCGTGCTGATCAGGGGAAGCGCCTTCACATTGGACTCTGTTCAGGAAATCGTCTGCGGCAGGTTACTGCTCGTGGATGGCACCTGGGCGGGAGAACCTGTCAGGTTCATCAATGTGTACGCTTCTCCTGTGAAGAGCGATCGACTGGAGCTCCTCCAAGCCCTGCGCCCTCAGCTCGCTACCGCCAGGACGGTAGTGATGGCCGGGGATTTCAACTGCCCGATTGAGGAGGATGGACGCAGTTCTGGAACGGCTGCCAAGTTGGACGTCACATCCAAACTGCTCATTGAGATGGTGACCGAAGCCTCTCTTGTGGACGTTGTTGGCTCCATCGGACACGGATCCGTGAACTATTCATGGTGCCGATCCGATGGCTCGCTGCGTTCCAGGATTGACTTTGTGTTTACCTCTCGGGCGGTTGGGCGGAGTGGGCACTCGATGGTCCCCTGCTTCTTCTCTGACCACAGAGCCATTCACTTTCAAGGTGTGCTGGGCCATGGCTTCCCCATTGGCCCGGGCTCCTGGAAGCTGAACTGCTCTCTGCTGGAAAAGGGTGAGATTCTGGAGGAGCTTAGAGCTGCCTACTCCACGTGGCGGGCCTACAAGGCGGGCTTCCAGTCTGTTTCTGACTGGTGGGAATACGTTAAACTCGAGTTCCGTTTCTTCTTTCAGGCAAAGAGTCAACAACAGGCGGGTCTGAAGAGGAGGGACTTCAGGAGACTCCAGCGTGAGCTGCGTTCCCTGCAGGACCTTCTTCGATGCGGCTGGGACGTGAGAGAGGAGCTGGAGGAGACTAAGAGGAGCCTGAAAAGGCACTTCGAGGAGGAGTCCGAGCGAATTGTCTTCCGTTCCAAAGTGGAGAACCTGGAGAAGGGTGAGAAATGTAACTCGTTCTTTTTCAGGAAACTCCACGCCGGTCACACGCCCATGAATGAACTACGAGACGAGAGTGGCAGCATGCGACGCGGGAAAGAGAACGTGATGAAGGTCGTCAGCGACTTCTACAGCGAACTCTACGCCCGCAAGACTACTGACCCCGAGGCCGCCGATAAGTTCCTGTCAGGTATCACTAACCATCTTGACCCTGCAGACGCGGCGGCCATGGATGTTCCTCTGACGGTGGACGAGCTGCTCTCGGCCGCCAAATCCTTTAGTTCTGGCAGGACACCGGGCAGTGACGGCCTCCCAGCAGAGCTCTATGTAGCGCTGGGAGACCTAATCTGTCCGGACCTGTTAGGGCTGTATGAGGAGATGGTGGTGGAGGGCAGAATGCCTCCATCTCTGAGGGAAGGAATGGTCACGATCCTGTACAAGCGTAAAGGAGAGAGGTGCGACCTGAAGAATTGGCGTCCCATCACCCTTCTGAACGTCGACTACAAGATCCTGGCCAAGACGATGGCAGCGAGATTGAAGACTGTTATCGGACGGATCATCCACCCGGATCAGACCTGCGGCATCCCCGGACGTCGCATCGCAGACAGCCTGGCTCTCATGCGGGACACGGTCGAGTACATCAAAGCCCGCCGGGTGCACGCAGCCCTGATCTCGTTGGATCAGGAAAAGGCCTTCGACCGTGTTTCCCATGAGTTCCTGGGCAAAGCTCTGCACAGGTTAGGTTTGGGTAACATGTTTTGCTTGTATGTCCAACTAATGTATTTTGATATTCACAGCTCGGTGTTGGTAAACGGCTGGAAGACTGACCCCTTCCCGGTCCTCTCAGGGGTCAGACAAGGCTGTCCTCTGTCACCTCTTCTTTTTGTTTGTGTTATAGAACTCTTTGCAGAGGCTATCCGGCGGAATGGAGAGATCAGAGGGATCACCGCACCAGGACCAGAACGCTTCGAGGTCAAGTGCTCGCTCTACATGGACGACGTGACCGTCTTCTGCGCGGACCGGCGCTCAGTCGACACCCTCGTCCAGACCTGTGAGACCTTCGGACGGGCTTCGGGAGCCAAAGTCAACTGCGGGAAGTCGGAAGCCATGCTCTTCGGGGACTGGCAGCCGGCCTCTTCCGCCCCCTTCCCTTTCAGCATCCAGCCGGATTTCATCAAGGTTCTTGGAGTCTGGTTCGGGAAGGAAGGAGCAGCCCTCAAGTCCTGGGAGGAACGCTTGACCAAGATCACCCAACGGATCGGTCTGTGGAGCCTCAGACGCCTCACCTGTGAGGGCAAAGCACTGGTCCTGCGTAACGAGGTACTGCCCGTGCTGCAGTACACGGCCCAGGCCTGGCCCCCCCTTGCCACCGTGTGCAGGGCCATTACCAGGACGGTGTTTCGTTTTGTCTGGGGATCCAAGATGGACAGAGTAAAGCGGAGCATCATGTACAAGGATCCTCGCAAGGGTGGGAAGGGCGTACCCGATATCCCCACCCTCCTGCGATCCTCCTTCGTATGTGACTGCGTTCGCCGAACTCTGCGAGTCAAGAGAGGTTCCGCGGGTGGGTCCATGTCTCGCTTCTTCCTGCTCCCCCTTTGGAGACGGTTAGGCTGGGACAAGTGGGACAGCTCCTTCCCCTACAACTGGACGGCGCCATGGTTCTACGGAGACGTGGTTCGGTTTGTGAGGGAACACCAACTGGAGGGACTCAAGCCTGATTTGTGGAAGCCAAAGACTATCCACAAACTCATCAGAGCCAAGGACGAAATGGAGAACATTCCAGGACTTCATCACGACACACTGGAGACTGTTTGGACAAACGTGTCATCGGCTGGATTGACCAACGGGCACAAGGACTTGTCATGGATGGCGATACAGGGCGGACTGCCCGTCCGGTCATTCATGCACGCCCGGAACCTGTGCAAAACCCGGTACTGCCCAAGGTGCCCCTTCGTGGAGGAAACATCGCTGCACGCCTTTTGGGACTGCCGTTTCGCACAGCGCCTGTTGGTTGCCCTGGAGGATGACCTGAGGAACTCCGTCCCCAGAGGGAGCCTATCGTACCATTCCGTACTTTATGGACTCTTCCCTGGGACTCACACCGTTGGAGCCATCCAGGAGGCTTGGCGCCTTATGAACTGCTTTAAGGACGCTATTTGGGTCGCCAGGAACCGGCTCATCTTGAAGAGGGAGAGGATGTCTATCCAGGATTGCCGCAGGCTGATCCACAGCCTGCTCAGAGACTATTCCATCATGGACAGTCCGGACGACAGCGCCGAGGAGGAGGTTTAGACCTCTTCCATGCCCCCTCCCTCCTTTTCCCGTTATGTGCGTCTTTCAATAAAGCTTCGGGCCTGTGATTTCCCCACCCTATCCCCCTTTTCCCCTACCCCCATCCCCCAATCGCCGGTTCGTCGTTATTTATTGTCTAACTTTTTCTTTCAGCTTGAGTGTTATGGATAAGCATAGGAGCGTGATGTATAGTTTAGTGCGTCGTACTCTATGGCTATGTAAGAAGGATTGTATATTTCTGTGTGTACGGGGCTGCGGCACTGTACACGGTTTGTTACCTTTTTGTGAGTAGTGCATGATAATAAAGATGCTGTTAAATCAAAAAAAAAAAAAAAAAAAATCTGTTCTTTATCGCTTCTCGGCCTTTTGGCTAAGATCAAGTGTAGTATCTGTGAGGCTCGGCAGATGCAATGCACACTGGAAGGTTGCGCTTGCTAGTACTCTTGATGTATAGTATATTCATCTAGAGGAAAACATGGCCCTACCAGGATCGAGGCTATTAGACTGAGTAAGTGTGGGGGCTATGGTGCAATGTGCCCCAGGACTGACGACCCTGGAGTGAGTCTGAGCTTGCTGGCTTGGGACCCCGGCGAGCCTTGGGCTCTGTAGCACACCGTACCTTGCCCTTTCATACTTTCTGAGCATATTGCTCTATCCCGGCCTTCTGGCTAGGAAGGGAAATTTTTATAATCATGGTCGGAGGTCCGTTCAGCTTTGGGCTGAGAAACCAACACCCGGTTGGAGGTCCGGGTCAGCTTCGGCTGAGAAACCAACACCCGGTTGGAGGTCTGGGTCAGCTTCGGCTGAGAAACCAACACCCGGTTGGAGGTCCGGGTCAGCTTCGGCTGAGAAACCAACACCCGGTTGGAGGTCCGGTTAGCCTTGGGCTGAGAAACCAACACCGGTTGACGGTCCGGGCAGTTTCGGCTGCGAAACCAACAACTAGTAGCTCTCTACTCCACTTGGGTAAGATGCCTGGGTGGACGCTGGGAGCAACGACAAGGCTCAACCAGGCTTCGGCTTGGGGGAGCACCGAAGATCCCTGACCCTTGCTGTGGCCTTCTGGCTCGGAGGGACGGGGTTGATTTTTGGGGACCCTCTCCTCACGGAGGGGTCCACACGAATCCTAGCCTTTGCACTGTTTTTGGTGTGACTTCGGTCATGCATTTTTTGCGGTGCTTTGGAAAGCTTCATTAAATCAAAAATCTGTTCTTATCAGTTTAATATCTGATACGTCCCCTATCTGGGGACCATATATTAAATGGATTTTTAGAACAGGGAGATGGAAAAAGAGCTTGCTCTGTCCACTCCACGCATTGACCTGGTATTGCAGTACCTCCAGGAACGGTGCACCCCTTCTTAACCCAGTTTCCAAAAGCAGAACTCAATTCACCTGATTCATATTAGCCCGATTTAATGAATTGGAAGAAAGCATACGTCTTCATATGCACCTCAATTTGGCCCATTCACTTTTCACACTTCCTCCTTTTGTTTTTTATCTTTCACACTTTTGACTTTCTTTATTCATCCAAATAGCAAACTCATCACCACTCAACCTGACCAACTCGGCTATGTCCCCGTGCTGCAGTTCTCTGTCTTATCTAGATCATTTGCAATTGAATGGAATAGATCCCTTTTGGACAAAGTGGATTCACCTGCTGCTGCAGTGACCACAGGTGTGATAACATCTAGAATTGGCATCTGGTGCGATCTCTCCGCTTCCACTCCAAAGAAAGTTACCTGTTTATTCCTATCATGCATTGGTTTTTGGGGTTTTCTTTGAGTAATGATGATCTCTTTAGTAGTCTGTTGGCGCCCTCTCCTGGAGGAATAGTTTGCTTGCTCTTGGACATTCTAAAAGAGAGGTCATGATAGACATTGAGCTTCTGAGCTCAATTGGGGACAGTCATGGGTGATGAATGTTTGCAACCTACTGCGAAGCCTCATACCGCAATATAAGGAACGTCAAATACTAAGAAAGGGCGGCCTATGAAAGAATTACTACTTTCAATAAGTACACTTAAACGGCTAATTGGGAATAGAAAAACTGTAAAAAGCCCTCTGAGAAAGCCCCCCTCTAACCTTTGATAGTAAGCTTTTCTGTAGTCTGCCTGTTGATGTATTTTCCGTTTGAACTGTGCACAACATGAAGAGACGGAACACTGGCGGCTTGTCACAATGCCCCCCGATGACATCACAATAGCGCTGCTGCCTAGAAAACAAGCTGCGCAGAAGAAGTTGTTCTTTGGGTGGGAGGGTGGGCTAGTGGAAGGAGGGGGCAATCTCTTTTTTTCCCGGGTGGTAGGGGGATGACAGGAGAAGGGAAGCGGGTGGTGAGAAAGGTACAGAGGGCAGGGTTTGGGGGCTGGGAAGGAAAGGGAAAAGATTAGGGTTTGGGGATGATGAAAGGGCTTTCTACGGGTAAGGATGGCAAAGGGTGGCAGTGACGGAAAGTCAGGCAACCTGTCCTGTCCGTCTTTTTGTATCGTGAATTGGAAAGACTGCAAGGGGGAGGGGAGTTGCTTGCGCCCTAAAGGAGGAGTTATTCAGATTCATTGCAGTGGGCGGCGGCTGCAAAACGCACCATTCTTCTTGTTTTGGCTCTGCAAAGCAGCCTTTTCAAGGGTTGGCTTGGGTGACAAAATGTCTTGTGTAGGCGTGGGTTTGTCTCCCTCTCGCTCTCTCTCCCTAAGATGTGTCCGGCATAGGCCAGGGTGCCACTCGAGGCCCAAACCAATTCTGGTTATCGCTTCTCGGCCTTTTGGCTAAGATCAAGTGTAGTATCTGTGAGGCTCGGCAGATGCAATGCACACTGGAAGGTTGCGCTTGCTAGTACTCTTGATGTATAGTATATTCATCTAGAGGAAAACATGGCCCTACCAGGATCGAGGCTATTAGACTGAGTAAGTGTGGGGGCTATGGTGCAATGTGCCCCAGGACTGACGACCCTGGAGTGAGTCTGAGCTTGCTGGCTTGGGACCCCGGCGAGCCTTGGGCTCTGTAGCACACCGTACCTTGCCCTTTCATACTTTCTGAGCATATTGCTCTATCCCGGCCTTCTGGCTAGGAAGGGAAATTTTTATAATCATGGTCGGAGGTCCGTTCAGCTTTGGGCTGAGAAACCAACACCCGGTTGGAGGTCCGGGTCAGCTTCGGCTGAGAAACCAACACCCGGTTGGAGGTCTGGGTCAGCTTCGGCTGAGAAACCAACACCCGGTTGGAGGTCCGGGTCAGCTTCGGCTGAGAAACCAACACCCGGTTGGAGGTCCGGTTAGCCTTGGGCTGAGAAACCAACACCGGTTGACGGTCCGGGCAGTTTCGGCTGCGAAACCAACAACTAGTAGCTCTCTACTCCACTTGGGTAAGATGCCTGGGTGGACGCTGGGAGCAACGACAAGGCTCAACCAGGCTTCGGCTTGGGGGAGCACCGAAGATCCCTGACCCTTGCTGTGGCCTTCTGGCTCGGAGGGACGGGGTTGATTTTTGGGGACCCTCTCCTCACGGAGGGGTCCACACGAATCCTAGCCTTTGCACTGTTTTTGGTGTGACTTCGGTCATGCATTTTTTGCGGTGCTTTGGAAAGCTTCATTAAATCAAAAATCTGTTCTTATCAGTTTAATATCTGATACGTCCCCTATCTGGGGACCATATATTAAATGGATTTTTAGAACAGGGAGATGGAAAAAGAGCTTGCTCTGTCCACTCCACGCATTGACCTGGTATTGCAGTACCTCCAGGAACGGTGCACCCCTTCTTAACCCAGTTTCCAAAAGCAGAACTCAATTCACCTGATTCATATTAGCCCGATTTAATGAATTGGAAGAAAGCATACGTCTTCATATGCACCTCAATTTGGCCCATTCACTTTTCACACTTCCTCCTTTTGTTTTTTATCTTTCACACTTTTGACTTTCTTTATTCATCCAAATAGCAAACTCATCACCACTCAACCTGACCAACTCGGCTATGTCCCCGTGCTGCAGTTCTCTGTCTTATCTAGATCATTTGCAATTGAATGGAATAGATCCCTTTTGGACAAAGTGGATTCACCTGCTGCTGCAGTGACCACAGGTGTGATAACATCTAGAATTGGCATCTGGTGCGATCTCTCCGCTTCCACTCCAAAGAAAGTTACCTGTTTATTCCTATCATGCATTGGTTTTTGGGGTTTTCTTTGAGTAATGATGATCTCTTTAGTAGTCTGTTGGCGCCCTCTCCTGGAGGAATAGTTTGCTTGCTCTTGGACATTCTAAAAGAGAGGTCATGATAGACATTGAGCTTCTGAGCTCAATTGGGGACAGTCATGGGTGATGAATGTTTGCAACCTACTGCGAAGCCTCATACCGCAATATAAGGAACGTCAAATACTAAGAAAGGGCGGCCTATGAAAGAATTACTACTTTCAATAAGTACACTTAAACGGCTAATTGGGAATAGAAAAACTGTAAAAAGCCCTCTGAGAAAGCCCCCCTCTAACCTTTGATAGTAAGCTTTTCTGTAGTCTGCCTGTTGATGTATTTTCCGTTTGAACTGTGCACAACATGAAGAGACGGAACACTGGCGGCTTGTCACAATGCCCCCCGATGACATCACAATAGCGCTGCTGCCTAGAAAACAAGCTGCGCAGAAGAAGTTGTTCTTTGGGTGGGAGGGTGGGCTAGTGGAAGGAGGGGGCAATCTCTTTTTTTCCCGGGTGGTAGGGGGATGACAGGAGAAGGGAAGCGGGTGGTGAGAAAGGTACAGAGGGCAGGGTTTGGGGGCTGGGAAGGAAAGGGAAAAGATTAGGGTTTGGGGATGATGAAAGGGCTTTCTACGGGTAAGGATGGCAAAGGGTGGCAGTGACGGAAAGTCAGGCAACCTGTCCTGTCCGTCTTTTTGTATCGTGAATTGGAAAGACTGCAAGGGGGAGGGGAGTTGCTTGCGCCCTAAAGGAGGAGTTATTCAGATTCATTGCAGTGGGCGGCGGCTGCAAAACGCACCATTCTTCTTGTTTTGGCTCTGCAAAGCAGCCTTTTCAAGGGTTGGCTTGGGTGACAAAATGTCTTGTGTAGGCGTGGGTTTGTCTCCCTCTCGCTCTCTCTCCCTAAGATGTGTCCGGCATAGGCCAGGGTGCCACTCGAGGCCCAAACCAATTCTGGTTATCGCTTCTCGGCCTTTTGGCTAAGATCAAGTGTAGTATCTGTTCTTATCAGTTTAATATCTGATACGTCCCCTATCTGGGGACCATATATTAAATGGATTTTTAGAACAGGGAGATGGAAAAAGAGCTTGCTCTGTCCACTCCACGCATTGACCTGGTATTGCAGTACCTCCAGGAACGGTGCACCCCTTCTTAACCCAGTTTCCAAAAGCAGAACTCAATTCACCTGATTCATATTAGCCCGATTTAATGAATTGGAAGAAAGCATACGTCTTCATATGCACCTCAATTTGGCCCATTCACTTTTCACACTTCCTCCTTTTGTTTTTTATCTTTCACACTTTTGACTTTCTTTATTCATCCAAATAGCAAACTCATCACCACTCAACCTGACCAACTCGGCTATGTCCCCGTGCTGCAGTTCTCTGTCTTATCTAGATCATTTGCAATTGAATGGAATAGATCCCTTTTGGACAAAGTGGATTCACCTGCTGCTGCAGTGACCACAGGTGTGATAACATCTAGAATTGGCATCTGGTGCGATCTCTCCGCTTCCACTCCAAAGAAAGTTACCTGTTTATTCCTATCATGCATTGGTTTTTGGGGTTTTCTTTGAGTAATGATGATCTCTTTAGTAGTCTGTTGGCGCCCTCTCCTGGAGGAATAGTTTGCTTGCTCTTGGACATTCTAAAAGAGAGGTCATGATAGACATTGAGCTTCTGAGCTCAATTGGGGACAGTCATGGGTGATGAATGTTTGCAACCTACTGCGAAGCCTCATACCGCAATATAAGGAACGTCAAATACTAAGAAAGGGCGGCCTATGAAAGAATTACTACTTTCAATAAGTACACTTAAACGGCTAATTGGGAATAGAAAAACTGTAAAAAGCCCTCTGAGAAAGCCCCCCTCTAACCTTTGATAGTAAGCTTTTCTGTAGTCTGCCTGTTGATGTATTTTCCGTTTGAACTGTGCACAACATGAAGAGACGGAACACTGGCGGCTTGTCACAATGCCCCCCGATGACATCACAATAGCGCTGCTGCCTAGAAAACAAGCTGCGCAGAAGAAGTTGTTCTTTGGGTGGGAGGGTGGGCTAGTGGAAGGAGGGGGCAATCTCTTTTTTTCCCGGGTGGTAGGGGGATGACAGGAGAAGGGAAGCGGGTGGTGAGAAAGGTACAGAGGGCAGGGTTTGGGGGCTGGGAAGGAAAGGGAAAAGATTAGGGTTTGGGGATGATGAAAGGGCTTTCTACGGGTAAGGATGGCAAAGGGTGGCAGTGACGGAAAGTCAGGCAACCTGTCCTGTCCGTCTTTTTGTATCGTGAATTGGAAAGACTGCAAGGGGGAGGGGAGTTGCTTGCGCCCTAAAGGAGGAGTTATTCAGATTCATTGCAGTGGGCGGCGGCTGCAAAACGCACCATTCTTCTTGTTTTGGCTCTGCAAAGCAGCCTTTTCAAGGGTTGGCTTGGGTGACAAAATGTCTTGTGTAGGCGTGGGTTTGTCTCCCTCTCGCTCTCTCTCCCTAAGATGTGTCCGGCATAGGCCAGGGTGCCACTCGAGGCCCAAACCAATTCTGGTTATCGCTTCTCGGCCTTTTGGCTAAGATCAAGTGTAGTATCTGTTCTTATCAGTTTAATATCTGATACGTCCCCTATCTGGGGACCATATATTAAATGGATTTTTAGAACAGGGAGATGGAAAAAGAGCTTGCTCTGTCCACTCCACGCATTGACCTGGTATTGCAGTACCTCCAGGAACGGTGCACCCCTTCTTAACCCAGTTTCCAAAAGCAGAACTCAATTCACCTGATTCATATTAGCCCGATTTAATGAATTGGAAGAAAGCATACGTCTTCATATGCACCTCAATTTGGCCCATTCACTTTTCACACTTCCTCCTTTTGTTTTTTATCTTTCACACTTTTGACTTTCTTTATTCATCCAAATAGCAAACTCATCACCACTCAACCTGACCAACTCGGCTATGTCCCCGTGCTGCAGTTCTCTGTCTTATCTAGATCATTTGCAATTGAATGGAATAGATCCCTTTTGGACAAAGTGGATTCACCTGCTGCTGCAGTGACCACAGGTGTGATAACATCTAGAATTGGCATCTGGTGCGATCTCTCCGCTTCCACTCCAAAGAAAGTTACCTGTTTATTCCTATCATGCATTGGTTTTTGGGGTTTTCTTTGAGTAATGATGATCTCTTTAGTAGTCTGTTGGCGCCCTCTCCTGGAGGAATAGTTTGCTTGCTCTTGGACATTCTAAAAGAGAGGTCATGATAGACATTGAGCTTCTGAGCTCAATTGGGGACAGTCATGGGTGATGAATGTTTGCAACCTACTGCGAAGCCTCATACCGCAATATAAGGAACGTCAAATACTAAGAAAGGGCGGCCTATGAAAGAATTACTACTTTCAATAAGTACACTTAAACGGCTAATTGGGAATAGAAAAACTGTAAAAAGCCCTCTGAGAAAGCCCCCCTCTAACCTTTGATAGTAAGCTTTTCTGTAGTCTGCCTGTTGATGTATTTTCCGTTTGAACTGTGCACAACATGAAGAGACGGAACACTGGCGGCTTGTCACAATGCCCCCCGATGACATCACAATAGCGCTGCTGCCTAGAAAACAAGCTGCGCAGAAGAAGTTGTTCTTTGGGTGGGAGGGTGGGCTAGTGGAAGGAGGGGGCAATCTCTTTTTTTCCCGGGTGGTAGGGGGATGACAGGAGAAGGGAAGCGGGTGGTGAGAAAGGTACAGAGGGCAGGGTTTGGGGGCTGGGAAGGAAAGGGAAAAGATTAGGGTTTGGGGATGATGAAAGGGCTTTCTACGGGTAAGGATGGCAAAGGGTGGCAGTGACGGAAAGTCAGGCAACCTGTCCTGTCCGTCTTTTTGTATCGTGAATTGGAAAGACTGCAAGGGGGAGGGGAGTTGCTTGCGCCCTAAAGGAGGAGTTATTCAGATTCATTGCAGTGGGCGGCGGCTGCAAAACGCACCATTCTTCTTGTTTTGGCTCTGCAAAGCAGCCTTTTCAAGGGTTGGCTTGGGTGACAAAATGTCTTGTGTAGGCGTGGGTTTGTCTCCCTCTCGCTCTCTCTCCCTAAGATGTGTCCGGCATAGGCCAGGGTGCCACTCGAGGCCCAAACCAATTCTGGTTATCGCTTCTCGGCCTTTTGGCTAAGATCAAGTGTAGTATCTGTTCTTATCAGTTTAATATCTGATACGTCCCCTATCTGGGGACCATATATTAAATGGATTTTTAGAACAGGGAGATGGAAAAAGAGCTTGCTCTGTCCACTCCACGCATTGACCTGGTATTGCAGTACCTCCAGGAACGGTGCACCCCTTCTTACCCAGTTTCCAAAAGCAGAACTCAATTCACCTGATTCATATTAGCCCGATTTAATGAATTGGAAGAAAGCATACGTCTTCATATGCACCTCAATTTGGCCCATTCACTTTTCACACTTCCTCCTTTTGTTTTTTATCTTTCACACTTTTGACTTTCTTTATTCATCCAAATAGCAAACTCATCACCACTCAACCTGACCAACTCGGCTATGTCCCCGTGCTGCAGTTCTCTGTCTTATCTAGATCATTTGCAATTGAATGGAATAGATCCCTTTTGGACAAAGTGGATTCACCTGCTGCTGCAGTGACCACAGGTGTGATAACATCTAGAATTGCATCTGGTGCGATCTCTCCGCTTCCACTCCAAAGAAAGTTACCTGTTTATTCCTATCATGCATTGGTTTTTGGGGTTTTCTTTGAGTAATGATGATCTCTTTAGTAGTCTGTTGGCGCCCTCTCCTGGAGGAATAGTTTGCTTGCTCTTGGACATTCTAAAAGAGAGGTCATGATAGACATTGAGCTTCTGAGCTCAATTGGGGACAGTCATGGGTGATGAATGTTTGCAACCTACTGCGAAGCCTCATACCGCAATATAAGGAACGTCAAATACTAAGAAAGGGCGGCCTATGAAAGAATTACTACTTTCAATAAGTACACTTAAACGGCTAATTGGGAATAGAAAAACTGTAAAAAGCCCTCTGAGAAAGCCCCCCCTCTAACCTTTGATAGTAAGCTTTTCTGTAGTCTGCCTGTTGATGTATTTTTCGTTTGAACTGTGCACAACATGAAGAGACGGAACACTGGCGGCTTGTCACAATGCCCCCCGATGACATCACAATAGCGCTGCTGCCTAGAAAACAAGCTGCGCAGAAGAAGTTGTTCTTTGGGTGGGAGGGTGGGCTAGTGGAAGGAGGGGGCAATCTCTTTTTTTCCCGGGTGGTAGGGGGATGACAGGAGAAGGGAAGCGGGTGGTGAGAAAGGTACAGAGGGCAGGGTTTGGGGGCTGGGAAGGAAAGGGAAAAGATTAGGGTTTGGGGATGATGAAAGGGCTTTCTACGGGTAAGGATGGCAAAGGGTGGCAGTGACGGAAAGTCAGGCAACCTGTCCTGTCCGTCTTTTTGTATCGTGAATTGGAAAGACTGCAAGGGGGAGGGGAGTTGCTTGCGCCCTAAAGGAGGAGTTATTCAGATTCATTGCAGTGGGCGGCGGCTGCAAAACGCACCATTCTTCTTGTTTTGGCTCTGCAAAGCAGCCTTTTCAAGGGTTGGCTTGGGTGACAAAATGTCTTGTGTAGGCGTGGGTTTGTCTCCCTCTCGCTCTCTCTCCCTAAGATGTGTCCGGCATAGGCCAGGGTGCCACTCGAGGCCCAAACCAATTCTGGTTATCGCTTCTCGGCCTTTTGGCTAAGATCAAGTGTAGTATCTGTTCTTATCAGTTTAATATCTGATACGTCCCCTATCTGGGGACCATATATTAAATGGATTTTTAGAACAGGGAGATGGAAAAAGAGCTTGCTCTGTCCACTCCACGCATTGACCTGGTATTGCAGTACCTCCAGGAACGGTGCACCCCTTCTTAACCCAGTTTCCAAAAGCAGAACTCAATTCACCTGATTCATATTAGCCCGATTTAATGAAATTGGAAGAAAGCATACGTCTTCATATGCACCTCAATTTGGCCCATTCACTTTTCACACTTCCTCCTTTTGTTTTTTATCTTTCACACTTTTGACTTTCTTTATTCATCCAAATAGCAAACTCATCACCACTCAACCTGACCAACTCGGCTATGTCCCCGTGCTGCAGTTCTCTGTCTTATCTAGATCATTTGCAATTGAATGGAATAGATCCCTTTTGGACAAAGTGGATTCACCTGCTGCTGCAGTGACCACAGGTGTGATAACATCTAGAATTGGCATCTGGTGCGATCTCTCCGCTTCCACTCCAAAGAAAGTTACCTGTTTATTCCTATCATGCATTGGTTTTTGGGGTTTTCTTTGAGTAATGATGATCTCTTTAGTAGTCTGTTGGCGCCCTCTCCTGGAGGAATAGTTTGCTTGCTCTTGGACATTCTAAAAGAGAGGTCATGATAGACATTGAGCTTCTGAGCTCAATTGGGGACAGTCATGGGTGATGAATGTTTGCAACCTACTGCGAAGCCTCATACCGCAATATAAGGAACGTCAAATACTAAGAAAGGGCGGCCTATGAAAGAATTACTACTTTCAATAAGTACACTTAAACGGCTAATTGGGAATAGAAAAACTGTAAAAAGCCCTCTGAGAAAGCCCCCCTCTAACCTTTGATAGTAAGCTTTTCTGTAGTCTGCCTGTTGATGTATTTTCCGTTTGAACTGTGCACAACATGAAGAGACGGAACACTGGCGGCTTGTCACAATGCCCCCCGATGACATCACAATAGCGCTGCTGCCTAGAAAACAAGCTGCGCAGAAGAAGTTGTTCTTTGGGTGGGAGGGTGGGCTAGTGGAAGGAGGGGGCAATCTCTTTTTTTCCCGGGTGGTAGGGGGATGACAGGAGAAGGGAAGCGGGTGGTGAGAAAGGTACAGAGGGCAGGGTTTGGGGGCTGGGAAGGAAAGGGAAAAGATTAGGGTTTGGGGATGATGAAAGGGCTTTCTACGGGTAAGGATGGCAAAGGGTGGCAGTGACGGAAAGTCAGGCAACCTGTCCTGTCCGTCTTTTTGTATCGTGAATTGGAAAGACTGCAAGGGGGAGGGGAGTTGCTTGCGCCCTAAAGGAGGAGTTATTCAGATTCATTGCAGTGGGCGGCGGCTGCAAAACGCACCATTCTTCTTGTTTTGGCTCTGCAAAGCAGCCTTTTCAAGGGTTGGCTTGGGTGACAAAATGTCTTGTGTAGGCGTGGGTTTGTCTCCCTCTCGCTCTCTCTCCCTAAGATGTGTCCGGCATAGGCCAGGGTGCCACTCGAGGCCCAAACCAATTCTGGTTATCGCTTCTCGGCCTTTTGGCTAAGATCAAGTGTAGTATCTGTTCTTATCAGTTTAATATCTGATACGTCCCCTATCTGGGGACCATATATTAAATGGATTTTTAGAACAGGGAGATGGAAAAAGAGCTTGCTCTGTCCACTCCACGCATTGACCTGGTATTGCAGTACCTCCAGGAACGGTGCACCCCTTCTTAACCCAGTTTCCAAAAGCAGAACTCAATTCACCTGATTCATATTAGCCCGATTTAATGAATTGGAAGAAAGCATACGTCTTCATATGCACCTCAATTTGGCCCATTCACTTTTCACACTTCCTCCTTTTGTTTTTTATCTTTCACACTTTTGACTTTCTTTATTCATCCAAATAGCAAACTCATCACCACTCAACCTGACCAACTCGGCTATGTCCCCGTGCTGCAGTTCTCTGTCTTATCTAGATCATTTGCAATTGAATGGAATAGATCCCTTTTGGACAAAGTGGATTCACCTGCTGCTGCAGTGACCACAGGTGTGATAACATCTAGAATTGGCATCTGGTGCGATCTCTCCGCTTCCACTCCAAAGAAAGTTACCTGTTTATTCCTATCATGCATTGGTTTTTGGGGTTTTCTTTGAGTAATGATGATCTCTTTAGTAGTCTGTTGGCGCCCTCTCCTGGAGGAATAGTTTGCTTGCTCTTGGACATTCTAAAAGAGAGGTCATGATAGACATTGAGCTTCTGAGCTCAATTGGGGACAGTCATGGGTGATGAATGTTTGCAACCTACTGCGAAGCCTCATACCGCAATATAAGGAACGTCAAATACTAAGAAAGGGCGGCCTATGAAAGAATTACTACTTTCAATAAGTACACTTAAACGGCTAATTGGGAATAGAAAAACTGTAAAAAGCCCTCTGAGAAAGCCCCCCTCTAACCTTTGATAGTAAGCTTTTCTGTAGTCTGCCTGTTGATGTATTTTCCGTTTGAACTGTGCACAACATGAAGAGACGGAACACTGGCGGCTTGTCACAATGCCCCCCGATGACATCACAATAGCGCTGCTGCCTAGAAAACAAGCTGCGCAGAAGAAGTTGTTCTTTGGGTGGGAGGGTGGGCTAGTGGAAGGAGGGGGCAATCTCTTTTTTTCCCGGGTGGTAGGGGGATGACAGGAGAAGGGAAGCGGGTGGTGAGAAAGGTACAGAGGGCAGGGTTTGGGGGCTGGGAAGGAAAGGGAAAAGATTAGGGTTTGGGGATGATGAAAGGGCTTTCTACGGGTAAGGATGGCAAAGGGTGGCAGTGACGGAAAGTCAGGCAACCTGTCCTGTCCGTCTTTTTGTATCGTGAATTGGAAAGACTGCAAGGGGGAGGGGAGTTGCTTGCGCCCTAAAGGAGGAGTTATTCAGATTCATTGCAGTGGGCGGCGGCTGCAAAACGCACCATTCTTCTTGTTTTGGCTCTGCAAAGCAGCCTTTTCAAGGGTTGGCTTGGGTGACAAAATGTCTTGTGTAGGCGTGGGTTTGTCTCCCTCTCGCTCTCTCTCCCTAAGATGTGTCCGGCATAGGCCAGGGTGCCACTCGAGGCCCAAACCAATTCTGGTTATCGCTTCTCGGCCTTTTGGCTAAGATCAAGTGTAGTATCTGTTCTTATCAGTTTAATATCTGATACGTCCCCTATCTGGGGACCATATATTAAATGGATTTTTAGAACAGGGAGATGGAAAAAGAGCTTGCTCTGTCCACTCCACGCATTGACCTGGTATTGCAGTACCTCCAGGAACGGTGCACCCCTTCTTAACCCAGTTTCCAAAAGCAGAACTCAATTCACCTGATTCATATTAGCCCGATTTAATGAATTGGAAGAAAGCATACGTCTTCATATGCACCTCAATTTGGCCCATTCACTTTTCACACTTCCTCCTTTTGTTTTTTATCTTTCACACTTTTGACTTTCTTTATTCATCCAAATAGCAAACTCATCACCACTCAACCTGACCAACTCGGCTATGTCCCCGTGCTGCAGTTCTCTGTCTTATCTAGATCATTTGCAATTGAATGGAATAGATCCCTTTTGGACAAAGTGGATTCACCTGCTGCTGCAGTGACCACAGGTGTGATAACATCTAGAATTGGCATCTGGTGCGATCTCTCCGCTTCCACTCCAAAGAAAGTTACCTGTTTATTCCTATCATGCATTGGTTTTTGGGGTTTTCTTTGAGTAATGATGATCTCTTTAGTAGTCTGTTGGCGCCCTCTCCTGGAGGAATAGTTTGCTTGCTCTTGGACATTCTAAAAGAGAGGTCATGATAGACATTGAGCTTCTGAGCTCAATTGGGGACAGTCATGGGTGATGAATGTTTGCAACCTACTGCGAAGCCTCATACCGCAATATAAGGAACGTCAAATACTAAGAAAGGGCGGCCTATGAAAGAATTACTACTTTCAATAAGTACACTTAAACGGCTAATTGGGAATAGAAAAACTGTAAAAAGCCCTCTGAGAAAGCCCCCCTCTAACCTTTGATAGTAAGCTTTTCTGTAGTCTGCCTGTTGATGTATTTTCCGTTTGAACTGTGCACAACATGAAGAGACGGAACACTGGCGGCTTGTCACAATGCCCCCCGATGACATCACAATAGCGCTGCTGCCTAGAAAACAAGCTGCGCTGAAGAAGTTGTTCTTTGGGTGGGAGGGTGGGCTAGTGGAAGGAGGGGGCAATCTCTTTTTTTCCCGGGTGGTAGGGGGATGACAGGAGAAGGGAAGCGGGTGGTGAGAAAGGTACAGAGGGCAGGGTTTGGGGGCTGGGAAGGAAAGGGAAAAGATTAGGGTTTGGGGATGATGAAAGGGCTTTCTACGGGTAAGGATGGCAAAGGGTGGCAGTGACGGAAAGTCAGGCAACCTGTCCTGTCCGTCTTTTTGTATCGTGAATTGGAAAGACTGCAAGGGGGAGGGGAGTTGCTTGCGCCCTAAAGGAGGAGTTATTCAGATTCATTGCAGTGGGCGGCGGCTGCAAAACGCACCATTCTTCTTGTTTTGGCTCTGCAAAGCAGCCTTTTCAAGGGTTGGCTTGGGTGACAAAATGTCTTGTGTAGGCGTGGGTTTGTCTCCCTCTCGCTCTCTCTCCCTAAGATGTGTCCGGCATAGGCCAGGGTGCCACTCGAGGCCCAAACCAATTCTGGTTATCGCTTCTCGGCCTTTTGGCTAAGATCAAGTGTAGTATCTGTTCTTATCAGTTTAATATCTGATACGTCCCCTATCTGGGGACCATATATTAAATGGATTTTTAGAACAGGGAGATGGAAAAAGAGCTTGCTCTGTCCACTCCACGCATTGACCTGGTATTGCAGTACCTCCAGGAACGGTGCACCCCTTCTTAACCCAGTTTCCAAAAGCAGAACTCAATTCACCTGATTCATATTAGCCCGATTTAATGAATTGGAAGAAAGCATACGTCTTCATATGCACCTCAATTTGGCCCATTCACTTTTCACACTTCCTCCTTTTGTTTTTTATCTTTCACACTTTTGACTTTCTTTATTCATCCAAATAGCAAACTCATCACCACTCAACCTGACCAACTCGGCTATGTCCCCGTGCTGCAGTTCTCTGTCTTATCTAGATCATTTGCAATTGAATGGAATAGATCCCTTTTGGACAAAGTGGATTCACCTGCTGCTGCAGTGACCACAGGTGTGATAACATCTAGAATTGGCATCTGGTGCGATCTCTCCGCTTCCACTCCAAAGAAAGTTACCTGTTTATTCCTATCATGCATTGGTTTTTGGGGTTTTCTTTGAGTAATGATGATCTCTTTAGTAGTCTGTTGGCGCCCTCTCCTGGAGGAATAGTTTGCTTGCTCTTGGACATTCTAAAAGAGAGGTCATGATAGACATTGAGCTTCTGAGCTCAATTGGGGACAGTCATGGGTGATGAATGTTTGCAACCTACTGCGAAGCCTCATACCGCAATATAAGGAACGTCAAATACTAAGAAAGGGCGGCCTATGAAAGAATTACTACTTTCAATAAGTACACTTAAACGGCTAATTGGGAATAGAAAAACTGTAAAAAGCCCTCTGAGAAAGCCCCCCTCTAACCTTTGATAGTAAGCTTTTCTGTAGTCTGCCTGTTGATGTATTTTCCGTTTGAACTGTGCACAACATGAAGAGACGGAACACTGGCGGCTTGTCACAATGCCCCCCGATGACATCACAATAGCGCTGCTGCCTAGAAAACAAGCTGCGCAGAAGAAGTTGTTCTTTGGGTGGGAGGGTGGGCTAGTGGAAGGAGGGGGCAATCTCTTTTTTTCCCGGGTGGTAGGGGGATGACAGGAGAAGGGAAGCGGGTGGTGAGAAAGGTACAGAGGGCAGGGTTTGGGGGCTGGGAAGGAAAGGGAAAAGATTAGGGTTTGGGGATGATGAAAGGGCTTTCTACGGGTAAGGATGGCAAAGGGTGGCAGTGACGGAAAGTCAGGCAACCTGTCCTGTCCGTCTTTTTGTATCGTGAATTGGAAAGACTGCAAGGGGGAGGGGAGTTGCTTGCGCCCTAAAGGAGGAGTTATTCAGATTCATTGCAGTGGGCGGCGGCTGCAAAACGCACCATTCTTCTTGTTTTGGCTCTGCAAAGCAGCCTTTTCAAGGGTTGGCTTGGGTGACAAAATGTCTTGTGTAGGCGTGGGTTTGTCTCCCTCTCGCTCTCTCTCCCTAAGATGTGTCCGGCATAGGCCAGGGTGCCACTCGAGGCCCAAACCAATTCTGGTTATCGCTTCTCGGCCTTTTGGCTAAGATCAAGTGTAGTCCCTTCATTGGGTTTGCCTTGGTCTTGGCTGGGAGGGGCCCGGGCTTGCACAACTGCCGGCCTCGGGGATTGTTGCGCCTTTTGGTGCTTACGTCCCCTTTTGGCTGGTGGTTCCTGGGCTCGGGAGGTGATCACCCAGGCACTGCGCTTTTGTGTGGTGGCCTGCTGGCCTTCGGGGCTACCTTGATTCTGAAAATTGCGGATGAAATCTCATCTGTTCTTATCAGTTTAATATCTGATACGTCCCCTATCTGGGGACCATATATTAAATGGATTTTTAGAACAGGGAGATGGAAAAAGAGCTTGCTCTGTCCACTCCACGCATTGACCTGGTATTGCAGTACCTCCAGGAACGGTGCACCCCTTCTTAACCCAGTTTCCAAAAGCAGAACTCAATTCACCTGATTCATATTAGCCCGATTTAATGAATTGGAAGAAAGCATACGTCTTCATATGCACCTCAATTTGGCCCATTCACTTTTCACACTTCCTCCTTTTGTTTTTTATCTTTCACACTTTTGACTTTCTTTATTCATCCAAATAGCAAACTCATCACCACTCAACCTGACCAACTCGGCTATGTCCCCGTGCTGCAGTTCTCTGTCTTATCTAGATCATTTGCAATTGAATGGAATAGATCCCTTTTGGACAAAGTGGATTCACCTGCTGCTGCAGTGACCACAGGTGTGATAACATCTAGAATTGGCATCTGGTGCGATCTCTCCGCTTCCACTCCAAAGAAAGTTACCTGTTTATTCCTATCATGCATTGGTTTTTGGGGTTTTCTTTGAGTAATGATGATCTCTTTAGTAGTCTGTTGGCGCCCTCTCCTGGAGGAATAGTTTGCTTGCTCTTGGACATTCTAAAAGAGAGGTCATGATAGACATTGAGCTTCTGAGCTCAATTGGGGACAGTCATGGGTGATGAATGTTTGCAACCTACTGCGAAGCCTCATACCGCAATATAAGGAACGTCAAATACTAAGAAAGGGCGGCCTATGAAAGAATTACTACTTTCAATAAGTACACTTAAACGGCTAATTGGGAATAGAAAAACTGTAAAAAGCCCTCTGAGAAAGCCCCCCTCTAACCTTTGATAGTAAGCTTTTCTGTAGTCTGCCTGTTGATGTATTTTCCGTTTGAACTGTGCACAACATGAAGAGACGGAACACTGGCGGCTTGTCACAATGCCCCCCGATGACATCACAATAGCGCTGCTGCCTAGAAAACAAGCTGCGCAGAAGAAGTTGTTCTTTGGGTGGGAGGGTGGGCTAGTGGAAGGAGGGGGCAATCTCTTTTTTTCCCGGGTGGTAGGGGGATGACAGGAGAAGGGAAGCGGGTGGTGAGAAAGGTACAGAGGGCAGGGTTTGGGGGCTGGGAAGGAAAGGGAAAAGATTAGGGTTTGGGGATGATGAAAGGGCTTTCTACGGGTAAGGATGGCAAAGGGTGGCAGTGACGGAAAGTCAGGCAACCTGTCCTGTCCGTCTTTTTGTATCGTGAATTGGAAAGACTGCAAGGGGGAGGGGAGTTGCTTGCGCCCTAAAGGAGGAGTTATTCAGATTCATTGCAGTGGGCGGCGGCTGCAAAACGCACCATTCTTCTTGTTTTGGCTCTGCAAAGCAGCCTTTTCAAGGGTTGGCTTGGGTGACAAAATGTCTTGTGTAGGCGTGGGTTTGTCTCCCTCTCGCTCTCTCTCCCTAAGATGTGTCCGGCATAGGCCAGGGTGCCACTCGAGGCCCAAACCAATTCTGGTTATCGCTTCTCGGCCTTTTGGCTAAGATCAAGTGTAGTATCTGTTCTTATCAGTTTAATATCTGATACGTCCCCTATCTGGGGACCATATATTAAATGGATTTTTAGAACAGGGAGATGGAAAAAGAGCTTGCTCTGTCCACTCCACGCATTGACCTGGTATTGCAGTACCTCCAGGAACGGTGCACCCCTTCTTAACCCAGTTTCCAAAAGCAGAACTCAATTCACCTGATTCATATTAGCCCGATTTAATGAATTGGAAGAAAGCATACGTCTTCATATGCACCTCAATTTGGCCCATTCACTTTTCACACTTCCTCCTTTTGTTTTTTATCTTTCACACTTTTGACTTTCTTTATTCATCCAAATAGCAAACTCATCACCACTCAACCTGACCAACTCGGCTATGTCCCCGTGCTGCAGTTCTCTGTCTTATCTAGATCATTTGCAATTGAATGGAATAGATCCCTTTTGGACAAAGTGGATTCACCTGCTGCTGCAGTGACCACAGGTGTGATAACATCTAGAATTGGCATCTGGTGCGATCTCTCCGCTTCCACTCCAAAGAAAGTTACCTGTTTATTCCTATCATGCATTGGTTTTTGGGGTTTTCTTTGAGTAATGATGATCTCTTTAGTAGTCTGTTGGCGCCCTCTCCTGGAGGAATAGTTTGCTTGCTCTTGGACATTCTAAAAGAGAGGTCATGATAGACATTGAGCTTCTGAGCTCAATTGGGGACAGTCATGGGTGATGAATGTTTGCAACCTACTGCGAAGCCTCATACCGCAATATAAGGAACGTCAAATACTAAGAAAGGGCGGCCTATGAAAGAATTACTACTTTCAATAAGTACACTTAAACGGCTAATTGGGAATAGAAAAACTGTAAAAAGCCCTCTGAGAAAGCCCCCCTCTAACCTTTGATAGTAAGCTTTTCTGTAGTCTGCCTGTTGATGTATTTTCCGTTTGAACTGTGCACAACATGAAGAGACGGAACACTGGCGGCTTGTCACAATGCCCCCCGATGACATCACAATAGCGCTGCTGCCTAGAAAACAAGCTGCGCAGAAGAAGTTGTTCTTTGGGTGGGAGGGTGGGCTAGTGGAAGGAGGGGGCAATCTCTTTTTTTCCCGGGTGGTAGGGGGATGACAGGAGAAGGGAAGCGGGTGGTGAGAAAGGTACAGAGGGCAGGGTTTGGGGGCTGGGAAGGAAAGGGAAAAGATTAGGGTTTGGGGATGATGAAAGGGCTTTCTACGGGTAAGGATGGCAAAGGGTGGCAGTGACGGAAAGTCAGGCAACCTGTCCTGTCCGTCTTTTTGTATCGTGAATTGGAAAGACTGCAAGGGGGAGGGGAGTTGCTTGCGCCCTAAAGGAGGAGTTATTCAGATTCATTGCAGTGGGCGGCGGCTGCAAAACGCACCATTCTTCTTGTTTTGGCTCTGCAAAGCAGCCTTTTCAAGGGTTGGCTTGGGTGACAAAATGTCTTGTGTAGGCGTGGGTTTGTCTCCCTCTCGCTCTCTCTCCCTAAGATGTGTCCGGCATAGGCCAGGGTGCCACTCGAGGCCCAAACCAATTCTGGTTATCGCTTCTCGGCCTTTTGGCTAAGATCAAGTGTAGTATCTGTTCTTATCAGTTTAATATCTGATACGTCCCCTATCTGGGGACCATATATTAAATGGATTTTTAGAACAGGGAGATGGAAAAAGAGCTTGCTCTGTCCACTCCACGCATTGACCTGGTATTGCAGTACCTCCAGGAACGGTGCACCCCTTCTTAACCCAGTTTCCAAAAGCAGAACTCAATTCACCTGATTCATATTAGCCCGATTTAATGAATTGGAAGAAAGCATACGTCTTCATATGCACCTCAATTTGGCCCATTCACTTTTCACACTTCCTCCTTTTGTTTTTTATCTTTCACACTTTTGACTTTCTTTATTCATCCAAATAGCAAACTCATCACCACTCAACCTGACCAACTCGGCTATGTCCCCGTGCTGCAGTTCTCTGTCTTATCTAGATCATTTGCAATTGAATGGAATAGATCCCTTTTGGACAAAGTGGATTCACCTGCTGCTG
Organism: Anomaloglossus baeobatrachus; assembly: GCF_048569485.1. Taxonomy (NCBI): domain Eukaryota; kingdom Metazoa; phylum Chordata; class Amphibia; order Anura; family Aromobatidae; genus Anomaloglossus; species Anomaloglossus baeobatrachus. The sequence continues at coordinate 68,212 of NW_027442591.1, forward strand.
CAGTGACCACAGGTGTGATAACATCTAGAATTGGCATCTGGTGCGATCTCTCCGCTTCCACTCCAAAGAAAGTTACCTGTTTATTCCTATCATGCATTGGTTTTTGGGGTTTTCTTTGAGTAATGATGATCTCTTTAGTAGTCTGTTGGCGCCCTCTCCTGGAGGAATAGTTTGCTTGCTCTTGGACATTCTAAAAGAGAGGTCATGATAGACATTGAGCTTCTGAGCTCAATTGGGGACAGTCATGGGTGATGAATGTTTGCAACCTACTGCGAAGCCTCATACCGCAATATAAGGAACGTCAAATACTAAGAAAGGGCGGCCTATGAAAGAATTACTACTTTCAATAAGTACACTTAAACGGCTAATTGGGAATAGAAAAACTGTAAAAAGCCCTCTGAGAAAGCCCCCCTCTAACCTTTGATAGTAAGCTTTTCTGTAGTCTGCCTGTTGATGTATTTTCCGTTTGAACTGTGCACAACATGAAGAGACGGAACACTGGCGGCTTGTCACAATGCCCCCCGATGACATCACAATAGCGCTGCTGCCTAGAAAACAAGCTGCGCAGAAGAAGTTGTTCTTTGGGTGGGAGGGTGGGCTAGTGGAAGGAGGGGGCAATCTCTTTTTTTCCCGGGTGGTAGGGGGATGACAGGAGAAGGGAAGCGGGTGGTGAGAAAGGTACAGAGGGCAGGGTTTGGGGGCTGGGAAGGAAAGGGAAAAGATTAGGGTTTGGGGATGATGAAAGGGCTTTCTACGGGTAAGGATGGCAAAGGGTGGCAGTGACGGAAAGTCAGGCAACCTGTCCTGTCCGTCTTTTTGTATCGTGAATTGGAAAGACTGCAAGGGGGAGGGGAGTTGCTTGCGCCCTAAAGGAGGAGTTATTCAGATTCATTGCAGTGGGCGGCGGCTGCAAAACGCACCATTCTTCTTGTTTTGGCTCTGCAAAGCAGCCTTTTCAAGGGTTGGCTTGGGTGACAAAATGTCTTGTGTAGGCGTGGGTTTGTCTCCCTCTCGCTCTCTCTCCCTAAGATGTGTCCGGCATAGGCCAGGGTGCCACTCGAGGCCCAAACCAATTCTGGTTATCGCTTCTCGGCCTTTTGGCTAAGATCAAGTGTAGTATCGTTCGAAAAGGTGGTTTAAGGCTCCGGCCACCTTAGTACAATGATGCAATGCACACTGGAAGGTTGCGCTTGTTAGTACTTTGGGAGGATAGTATATCCATCTAGAGGAAACCATGGCCCTACCAGGATCGAGGCTATTAGACTGAGTAAGTGTGGGGGTTATGGTGCAATGTGCCCCAGGAATGGACACCCTGGAGGGAGTCTGAACTTGCTAGGTTGGGACCCTGGTAAGCCTCAGACTCTGTCGCACTCCGCGCCTTGCCTATTCATACTTTCCAAGCATATTGCCCTATCCCGGCCTTCTGGCTAAGAAGGGAAATTTTTATAATCCCGGTCGGAGGTCTGGTCAGCTTTGGGCTGAGAAACCAACACCCGGTTGGAGGTCCGGGTCAGCTTTGGCTGAGAAACCAACACCCGGTTGGAGGTCCGGTTAGCCTTGGGCTGAGAAACCAACACCCGGTTGGAGGTCCGGTCAGCCTTGGGCTGAGAAACCAACACCCGGTTGGAGGTCCGGTCAGCCTTGGGCTGAGAAACCAACACCGGTTGACGGTCCGGGCAGTCTCGGCTGCGAAACCAACGACTAGTAGCTCCCTACTCCACTTGGGTAAGATGCCTCGGTGGACGCTGGGAGCAACAACAAGGCTCAACCAGGCTTCGGCTTGGGGGAGCACCGAAGATCCCTGACCCTCGCTGTGGCCTTCTGGCTCGGAGGGACGGGGTTGATTTTTGGGGATCCTCTTCTCACGGAGGGGTCCACACGAATCCTAGCCTTTGCACTGTTTTTGGTGTGACTTCGGTCATGCATTTTTGCGGTGCTTTGGAAAGCTTCATTAAATCAAAAATCTGTTCTTATCAGTTTAATATCTGATACGTCCCCTATCTGGGGACCATATATTAAATGGATTTTTAGAACAGGGAGATGGAAAAAGAGCTTGCTCTGTCCACTCCACGCATTGACCTGGTATTGCAGTACCTCCAGGAACGGTGCACCCCTTCTTAACCCAGTTTCCAAAAGCAGAACTCAATTCACCTGATTCATATTAGCCCGATTTAATGAATTGGAAGAAAGCATACGTCTTCATATGCACCTCAATTTGGCCCATTCACTTTTCACACTTCCTCCTTTTGTTTTTTATCTTTCACACTTTTGACTTTCTTTATTCATCCAAATAGCAAACTCATCACCACTCAACCTGACCAACTCGGCTATGTCCCCGTGCTGCAGTTCTCTGTCTTATCTAGATCATTTGCAATTGAATGGAATAGATCCCTTTTGGACAAAGTGGATTCACCTGCTGCTGCAGTGACCACAGGTGTGATAACATCTAGAATTGGCATCTGGTGCGATCTCTCCGCTTCCACTCCAAAGAAAGTTACCTGTTTATTCCTATCATGCATTGGTTTTTGGGGTTTTCTTTGAGTAATGATGATCTCTTTAGTAGTCTGTTGGCGCCCTCTCCTGGAGGAATAGTTTGCTTGCTCTTGGACATTCTAAAAGAGAGGTCATGATAGACATTGAGCTTCTGAGCTCAATTGGGGACAGTCATGGGTGATGAATGTTTGCAACCTACTGCGAAGCCTCATACCGCAATATAAGGAACGTCAAATACTAAGAAAGGGCGGCCTATGAAAGAATTACTACTTTCAATAAGTACACTTAAACGGCTAATTGGGAATAGAAAAACTGTAAAAAGCCCTCTGAGAAAGCCCCCCTCTAACCTTTGATAGTAAGCTTTTCTGTAGTCTGCCTGTTGATGTATTTTCCGTTTGAACTGTGCACAACATGAAGAGACGGAACACTGGCGGCTTGTCACAATGCCCCCCGATGACATCACAATAGCGCTGCTGCCTAGAAAACAAGCTGCGCAGAAGAAGTTGTTCTTTGGGTGGGAGGGTGGGCTAGTGGAAGGAGGGGGCAATCTCTTTTTTTCCCGGGTGGTAGGGGGATGACAGGAGAAGGGAAGCGGGTGGTGAGAAAGGTACAGAGGGCAGGGTTTGGGGGCTGGGAAGGAAAGGGAAAAGATTAGGGTTTGGGGATGATGAAAGGGCTTTCTACGGGTAAGGATGGCAAAGGGTGGCAGTGACGGAAAGTCAGGCAACCTGTCCTGTCCGTCTTTTTGTATCGTGAATTGGAAAGACTGCAAGGGGGAGGGGAGTTGCTTGCGCCCTAAAGGAGGAGTTATTCAGATTCATTGCAGTGGGCGGCGGCTGCAAAACGCACCATTCTTCTTGTTTTGGCTCTGCAAAGCAGCCTTTTCAAGGGTTGGCTTGGGTGACAAAATGTCTTGTGTAGGCGTGGGTTTGTCTCCCTCTCGCTCTCTCTCCCTAAGATGTGTCCGGCATAGGCCAGGGTGCCACTCGAGGCCCAAACCAATTCTGGTTATCGCTTCTCGGCCTTTTGGCTAAGATCAAGTGTAGTATCTGTTCTTATCAGTTTAATATCTGATACGTCCCCTATCTGGGGACCATATATTAAATGGATTTTTAGAACAGGGAGATGGAAAAAGAGCTTGCTCTGTCCACTCCACGCATTGACCTGGTATTGCAGTACCTCCAGGAACGGTGCACCCCTTCTTAACCCAGTTTCCAAAAGCAGAACTCAATTCACCTGATTCATATTAGCCCGATTTAATGAATTGGAAGAAAGCATACGTCTTCATATGCACCTCAATTTGGCCCATTCACTTTTCACACTTCCTCCTTTTGTTTTTTATCTTTCACACTTTTGACTTTCTTTATTCATCCAAATAGCAAACTCATCACCACTCAACCTGACCAACTCGGCTATGTCCCCGTGCTGCAGTTCTCTGTCTTATCTAGATCATTTGCAATTGAATGGAATAGATCCCTTTTGGACAAAGTGGATTCACCTGCTGCTGCAGTGACCACAGGTGTGATAACATCTAGAATTGGCATCTGGTGCGATCTCTCCGCTTCCACTCCAAAGAAAGTTACCTGTTTATTCCTATCATGCATTGGTTTTTGGGGTTTTCTTTGAGTAATGATGATCTCTTTAGTAGTCTGTTGGCGCCCTCTCCTGGAGGAATAGTTTGCTTGCTCTTGGACATTCTAAAAGAGAGGTCATGATAGACATTGAGCTTCTGAGCTCAATTGGGGACAGTCATGGGTGATGAATGTTTGCAACCTACTGCGAAGCCTCATACCGCAATATAAGGAACGTCAAATACTAAGAAAGGGCGGCCTATGAAAGAATTACTACTTTCAATAAGTACACTTAAACGGCTAATTGGGAATAGAAAAACTGTAAAAAGCCCTCTGAGAAAGCCCCCCTCTAACCTTTGATAGTAAGCTTTTCTGTAGTCTGCCTGTTGATGTATTTTCCGTTTGAACTGTGCACAACATGAAGAGACGGAACACTGGCGGCTTGTCACAATGCCCCCCGATGACATCACAATAGCGCTGCTGCCTAGAAAACAAGCTGCGCAGAAGAAGTTGTTCTTTGGGTGGGAGGGTGGGCTAGTGGAAGGAGGGGGCAATCTCTTTTTTTCCCGGGTGGTAGGGGGATGACAGGAGAAGGGAAGCGGGTGGTGAGAAAGGTACAGAGGGCAGGGTTTGGGGGCTGGGAAGGAAAGGGAAAAGATTAGGGTTTGGGGATGATGAAAGGGCTTTCTACGGGTAAGGATGGCAAAGGGTGGCAGTGACGGAAAGTCAGGCAACCTGTCCTGTCCGTCTTTTTGTATCGTGAATTGGAAAGACTGCAAGGGGGAGGGGAGTTGCTTGCGCCCTAAAGGAGGAGTTATTCAGATTCATTGCAGTGGGCGGCGGCTGCAAAACGCACCATTCTTCTTGTTTTGGCTCTGCAAAGCAGCCTTTTCAAGGGTTGGCTTGGGTGACAAAATGTCTTGTGTAGGCGTGGGTTTGTCTCCCTCTCGCTCTCTCTCCCTAAGATGTGTCCGGCATAGGCCAGGGTGCCACTCGAGGCCCAAACCAATTCTGGTTATCGCTTCTCGGCCTTTTGGCTAAGATCAAGTGTAGTATCTGTTCTTATCAGTTTAATATCTGATACGTCCCCTATCTGGGGACCATATATTAAATGGATTTTTAGAACAGGGAGATGGAAAAAGAGCTTGCTCTGTCCACTCCACGCATTGACCTGGTATTGCAGTACCTCCAGGAACGGTGCACCCCTTCTTAACCCAGTTTCCAAAAGCAGAACTCAATTCACCTGATTCATATTAGCCCGATTTAATGAATTGGAAGAAAGCATACGTCTTCATATGCACCTCAATTTGGCCCATTCACTTTTCACACTTCCTCCTTTTGTTTTTTATCTTTCACACTTTTGACTTTCTTTATTCATCCAAATAGCAAACTCATCACCACTCAACCTGACCAACTCGGCTATGTCCCCGTGCTGCAGTTCTCTGTCTTATCTAGATCATTTGCAATTGAATGGAATAGATCCCTTTTGGACAAAGTGGATTCACCTGCTGCTGCAGTGACCACAGGTGTGATAACATCTAGAATTGGCATCTGGTGCGATCTCTCCGCTTCCACTCCAAAGAAAGTTACCTGTTTATTCCTATCATGCATTGGTTTTTGGGGTTTTCTTTGAGTAATGATGATCTCTTTAGTAGTCTGTTGGCGCCCTCTCCTGGAGGAATAGTTTGCTTGCTCTTGGACATTCTAAAAGAGAGGTCATGATAGACATTGAGCTTCTGAGCTCAATTGGGGACAGTCATGGGTGATGAATGTTTGCAACCTACTGCGAAGCCTCATACCGCAATATAAGGAACGTCAAATACTAAGAAAGGGCGGCCTATGAAAGAATTACTACTTTCAATAAGTACACTTAAACGGCTAATTGGGAATAGAAAAACTGTAAAAAGCCCTCTGAGAAAGCCCCCCTCTAACCTTTGATAGTAAGCTTTTCTGTAGTCTGCCTGTTGATGTATTTTCCGTTTGAACTGTGCACAACATGAAGAGACGGAACACTGGCGGCTTGTCACAATGCCCCCCGATGACATCACAATAGCGCTGCTGCCTAGAAAACAAGCTGCGCAGAAGAAGTTGTTCTTTGGGTGGGAGGGTGGGCTAGTGGAAGGAGGGGGCAATCTCTTTTTTTCCCGGGTGGTAGGGGGATGACAGGAGAAGGGAAGCGGGTGGTGAGAAAGGTACAGAGGGCAGGGTTTGGGGGCTGGGAAGGAAAGGGAAAAGATTAGGGTTTGGGGATGATGAAAGGGCTTTCTACGGGTAAGGATGGCAAAGGGTGGCAGTGACGGAAAGTCAGGCAACCTGTCCTGTCCGTCTTTTTGTATCGTGAATTGGAAAGACTGCAAGGGGGAGGGGAGTTGCTTGCGCCCTAAAGGAGGAGTTATTCAGATTCATTGCAGTGGGCGGCGGCTGCAAAACGCACCATTCTTCTTGTTTTGGCTCTGCAAAGCAGCCTTTTCAAGGGTTGGCTTGGGTGACAAAATGTCTTGTGTAGGCGTGGGTTTGTCTCCCTCTCGCTCTCTCTCCCTAAGATGTGTCCGGCATAGGCCAGGGTGCCACTCGAGGCCCAAACCAATTCTGGTTATCGCTTCTCGGCCTTTTGGCTAAGATCAAGTGTAGTATCTGTTCTTATCAGTTTAATATCTGATACGTCCCCTATCTGGGGACCATATATTAAATGGATTTTTAGAACAGGGAGATGGAAAAAGAGCTTGCTCTGTCCACTCCACGCATTGACCTGGTATTGCAGTACCTCCAGGAACGGTGCACCCCTTCTTAACCCAGTTTCCAAAAGCAGAACTCAATTCACCTGATTCATATTAGCCCGATTTAATGAATTGGAAGAAAGCATACGTCTTCATATGCACCTCAATTTGGCCCATTCACTTTTCACACTTCCTCCTTTTGTTTTTTATCTTTCACACTTTTGACTTTCTTTATTCATCCAAATAGCAAACTCATCACCACTCAACCTGACCAACTCGGCTATGTCCCCGTGCTGCAGTTCTCTGTCTTATCTAGATCATTTGCAATTGAATGGAATAGATCCCTTTTGGACAAAGTGGATTCACCTGCTGCTGCAGTGACCACAGGTGTGATAACATCTAGAATTGGCATCTGGTGCGATCTCTCCGCTTCCACTCCAAAGAAAGTTACCTGTTTATTCCTATCATGCATTGGTTTTTGGGGTTTTCTTTGAGTAATGATGATCTCTTTAGTAGTCTGTTGGCGCCCTCTCCTGGAGGAATAGTTTGCTTGCTCTTGGACATTCTAAAAGAGAGGTCATGATAGACATTGAGCTTCTGAGCTCAATTGGGGACAGTCATGGGTGATGAATGTTTGCAACCTACTGCGAAGCCTCATACCGCAATATAAGGAACGTCAAATACTAAGAAAGGGCGGCCTATGAAAGAATTACTACTTTCAATAAGTACACTTAAACGGCTAATTGGGAATAGAAAAACTGTAAAAAGCCCTCTGAGAAAGCCCCCCTCTAACCTTTGATAGTAAGCTTTTCTGTAGTCTGCCTGTTGATGTATTTTCCGTTTGAACTGTGCACAACATGAAGAGACGGAACACTGGCGGCTTGTCACAATGCCCCCCGATGACATCACAATAGCGCTGCTGCCTAGAAAACAAGCTGCGCAGAAGAAGTTGTTCTTTGGGTGGGAGGGTGGGCTAGTGGAAGGAGGGGGCAATCTCTTTTTTTCCCGGGTGGTAGGGGGATGACAGGAGAAGGGAAGCGGGTGGTGAGAAAGGTACAGAGGGCAGGGTTTGGGGGCTGGGAAGGAAAGGGAAAAGATTAGGGTTTGGGGATGATGAAAGGGCTTTCTACGGGTAAGGATGGCAAAGGGTGGCAGTGACGGAAAGTCAGGCAACCTGTCCTGTCCGTCTTTTTGTATCGTGAATTGGAAAGACTGCAAGGGGGAGGGGAGTTGCTTGCGCCCTAAAGGAGGAGTTATTCAGATTCATTGCAGTGGGCGGCGGCTGCAAAACGCACCATTCTTCTTGTTTTGGCTCTGCAAAGCAGCCTTTTCAAGGGTTGGCTTGGGTGACAAAATGTCTTGTGTAGGCGTGGGTTTGTCTCCCTCTCGCTCTCTCTCCCTAAGATGTGTCCGGCATAGGCCAGGGTGCCACTCGAGGCCCAAACCAATTCTGGTTATCGCTTCTCGGCCTTTTGGCTAAGATCAAGTGTAGTATCTGTTCTTATCAGTTTAATATCTGATACGTCCCCTATCTGGGGACCATATATTAAATGGATTTTTAGAACAGGGAGATGGAAAAAGAGCTTGCTCTGTCCACTCCACGCATTGACCTGGTATTGCAGTACCTCCAGGAACGGTGCACCCCTTCTTAACCCAGTTTCCAAAAGCAGAACTCAATTCACCTGATTCATATTAGCCCGATTTAATGAATTGGAAGAAAGCATACGTCTTCATATGCACCTCAATTTGGCCCATTCACTTTTCACACTTCCTCCTTTTGTTTTTTATCTTTCACACTTTTGACTTTCTTTATTCATCCAAATAGCAAACTCATCACCACTCAACCTGACCAACTCGGCTATGTCCCCGTGCTGCAGTTCTCTGTCTTATCTAGATCATTTGCAATTGAATGGAATAGATCCCTTTTGGACAAAGTGGATTCACCTGCTGCTGCAGTGACCACAGGTGTGATAACATCTAGAATTGGCATCTGGTGCGATCTCTCCGCTTCCACTCCAAAGAAAGTTACCTGTTTATTCCTATCATGCATTGGTTTTTGGGGTTTTCTTTGAGTAATGATGATCTCTTTAGTAGTCTGTTGGCGCCCTCTCCTGGAGGAATAGTTTGCTTGCTCTTGGACATTCTAAAAGAGAGGTCATGATAGACATTGAGCTTCTGAGCTCAATTGGGGACAGTCATGGGTGATGAATGTTTGCAACCTACTGCGAAGCCTCATACCGCAATATAAGGAACGTCAAATACTAAGAAAGGGCGGCCTATGAAAGAATTACTACTTTCAATAAGTACACTTAAACGGCTAATTGGGAATAGAAAAACTGTAAAAAGCCCTCTGAGAAAGCCCCCCTCTAACCTTTGATAGTAAGCTTTTCTGTAGTCTGCCTGTTGATGTATTTTCCGTTTGAACTGTGCACAACATGAAGAGACGGAACACTGGCGGCTTGTCACAATGCCCCCCGATGACATCACAATAGCGCTGCTGCCTAGAAAACAAGCTGCGCAGAAGAAGTTGTTCTTTGGGTGGGAGGGTGGGCTAGTGGAAGGAGGGGGCAATCTCTTTTTTTCCCGGGTGGTAGGGGGATGACAGGAGAAGGGAAGCGGGTGGTGAGAAAGGTACAGAGGGCAGGGTTTGGGGGCTGGGAAGGAAAGGGAAAAGATTAGGGTTTGGGGATGATGAAAGGGCTTTCTACGGGTAAGGATGGCAAAGGGTGGCAGTGACGGAAAGTCAGGCAACCTGTCCTGTCCGTCTTTTTGTATCGTGAATTGGAAAGACTGCAAGGGGGAGGGGAGTTGCTTGCGCCCTAAAGGAGGAGTTATTCAGATTCATTGCAGTGGGCGGCGGCTGCAAAACGCACCATTCTTCTTGTTTTGGCTCTGCAAAGCAGCCTTTTCAAGGGTTGGCTTGGGTGACAAAATGTCTTGTGTAGGCGTGGGTTTGTCTCCCTCTCGCTCTCTCTCCCTAAGATGTGTCCGGCATAGGCCAGGGTGCCACTCGAGGCCCAAACCAATTCTGGTTATCGCTTCTCGGCCTTTTGGCTAAGATCAAGTGTAGTATCTGTTCTTATCAGTTTAATATCTGATACGTCCCCTATCTGGGGACCATATATTAAATGGATTTTTAGAACAGGGAGATGGAAAAAGAGCTTGCTCTGTCCACTCCACGCATTGACCTGGTATTGCAGTACCTCCGGGAACGGTGCACCCCTTCTTAACCCAGTTTCCAAAAGCAGAACTCAATTCACCTGATTCATATTAGCCCGATTTAATGAATTGGAAGAAAGCATACGTCTTCATATGCACCTCAATTTGGCCCATTCACTTTTCACACTTCCTCCTTTTGTTTTTTATCTTTCACACTTTTGACTTTCTTTATTCATCCAAATAGCAAACTCATCACCACTCAACCTGACCAACTCGGCTATGTCCCCGTGCTGCAGTTCTCTGTCTTATCTAGATCATTTGCAATTGAATGGAATAGATCCCTTTTGGACAAAGTGGATTCACCTGCTGCTGCAGTGACCACAGGTGTGATAACATCTAGAATTGGCATCTGGTGCGATCTCTCCGCTTCCACTCCAAAGAAAGTTACCTGTTTATTCCTATCATGCATTGGTTTTTGGGGTTTTCTTTGAGTAATGATGATCTCTTTAGTAGTCTGTTGGCGCCCTCTCCTGGAGGAATAGTTTGCTTGCTCTTGGACATTCTAAAAGAGAGGTCATGATAGACATTGAGCTTCTGAGCTCAATTGGGGACAGTCATGGGTGATGAATGTTTGCAACCTACTGCGAAGCCTCATACCGCAATATAAGGAACGTCAAATACTAAGAAAGGGCGGCCTATGAAAGAATTACTACTTTCAATAAGTACACTTAAACGGCTAATTGGGAATAGAAAAACTGTAAAAAGCCCTCTGAGAAAGCCCCCCTCTAACCTTTGATAGTAAGCTTTTCTGTAGTCTGCCTGTTGATGTATTTTCCGTTTGAACTGTGCACAACATGAAGAGACGGAACACTGGCGGCTTGTCACAATGCCCCCCGATGACATCACAATAGCGCTGCTGCCTAGAAAACAAGCTGCGCAGAAGAAGTTGTTCTTTGGGTGGGAGGGTGGGCTAGTGGAAGGAGGGGGCAATCTCTTTTTTTCCCGGGTGGTAGGGGGATGACAGGAGAAGGGAAGCGGGTGGTGAGAAAGGTACAGAGGGCAGGGTTTGGGGGCTGGGAAGGAAAGGGAAAAGATTAGGGTTTGGGGATGATGAAAGGGCTTTCTACGGGTAAGGATGGCAAAGGGTGGCAGTGACGGAAAGTCAGGCAACCTGTCCTGTCCGTCTTTTTGTATCGTGAATTGGAAAGACTGCAAGGGGGAGGGGAGTTGCTTGCGCCCTAAAGGAGGAGTTATTCAGATTCATTGCAGTGGGCGGCGGCTGCAAAACGCACCATTCTTCTTGTTTTGGCTCTGCAAAGCAGCCTTTTCAAGGGTTGGCTTGGGTGACAAAATGTCTTGTGTAGGCGTGGGTTTGTCTCCCTCTCGCTCTCTCTCCCTAAGATGTGTCCGGCATAGGCCAGGGTGCCACTCGAGGCCCAAACCAATTCTGGTTATCGCTTCTCGGCCTTTTGGCTAAGATCAAGTGTAGTATCTGTTCTTATCAGTTTAATATCTGATACGTCCCCTATCTGGGGACCATATATTAAATGGATTTTTAGAACAGGGAGATGGAAAAAGAGCTTGCTCTGTCCACTCCACGCATTGACCTGGTATTGCAGTACCTCCAGGAACGGTGCACCCCTTCTTAACCCAGTTTCCAAAAGCAGAACTCAATTCACCTGATTCATATTAGCCCGATTTAATGAATTGGAAGAAAGCATACGTCTTCATATGCACCTCAATTTGGCCCATTCACTTTTCACACTTCCTCCTTTTGTTTTTTATCTTTCACACTTTTGACTTTCTTTATTCATCCAAATAGCAAACTCATCACCACTCAACCTGACCAACTCGGCTATGTCCCCGTGCTGCAGTTCTCTGTCTTATCTAGATCATTTGCAATTGAATGGAATAGATCCCTTTTGGACAAAGTGGATTCACCTGCTGCTGCAGTGACCACAGGTGTGATAACATCTAGAATTGGCATCTGGTGCGATCTCTCCGCTTCCACTCCAAAGAAAGTTACCTGTTTATTCCTATCATGCATTGGTTTTTGGGGTTTTCTTTGAGTAATGATGATCTCTTTAGTAGTCTGTTGGCGCCCTCTCCTGGAGGAATAGTTTGCTTGCTCTTGGACATTCTAAAAGAGAGGTCATGATAGACATTGAGCTTCTGAGCTCAATTGGGGACAGTCATGGGTGATGAATGTTTGCAACCTACTGCGAAGCCTCATACCGCAATATAAGGAACGTCAAATACTAAGAAAGGGCGGCCTATGAAAGAATTACTACTTTCAATAAGTACACTTAAACGGCTAATTGGGAATAGAAAAACTGTAAAAAGCCCTCTGAGAAAGCCCCCCTCTAACCTTTGATAGTAAGCTTTTCTGTAGTCTGCCTGTTGATGTATTTTCCGTTTGAACTGTGCACAACATGAAGAGACGGAACACTGGCGGCTTGTCACAATGCCCCCCGATGACATCACAATAGCGCTGCTGCCTAGAAAACAAGCTGCGCAGAAGAAGTTGTTCTTTGGGTGGGAGGGTGGGCTAGTGGAAGGAGGGGGCAATCTCTTTTTTTCCCGGGTGGTAGGGGGATGACAGGAGAAGGGAAGCGGGTGGTGAGAAAGGTACAGAGGGCAGGGTTTGGGGGCTGGGAAGGAAAGGGAAAAGATTAGGGTTTGGGGATGATGAAAGGGCTTTCTACGGGTAAGGATGGCAAAGGGTGGCAGTGACGGAAAGTCAGGCAACCTGTCCTGTCCGTCTTTTTGTATCGTGAATTGGAAAGACTGCAAGGGGGAGGGGAGTTGCTTGCGCCCTAAAGGAGGAGTTATTCAGATTCATTGCAGTGGGCGGCGGCTGCAAAACGCACCATTCTTCTTGTTTTGGCTCTGCAAAGCAGCCTTTTCAAGGGTTGGCTTGGGTGACAAAATGTCTTGTGTAGGCGTGGGTTTGTCTCCCTCTCGCTCTCTCTCCCTAAGATGTGTCCGGCATAGGCCAGGGTGCCACTCGAGGCCCAAACCAATTCTGGTTATCGCTTCTCGGCCTTTTGGCTAAGATCAAGTGTAGTATCTGTTCTTATCAGTTTAATATCTGATACGTCCCCTATCTGGGGACCATATATTAAATGGATTTTTAGAACAGGGAGATGGAAAAAGAGCTTGCTCTGTCCACTCCACGCATTGACCTGGTATTGCAGTACCTCCAGGAACGGTGCACCCCTTCTTAACCCAGTTTCCAAAAGCAGAACTCAATTCACCTGATTCATATTAGCCCGATTTAATGAATTGGAAGAAAGCATACGTCTTCATATGCACCTCAATTTGGCCCATTCACTTTTCACACTTCCTCCTTTTGTTTTTTATCTTTCACACTTTTGACTTTCTTTATTCATCCAAATAGCAAACTCATCACCACTCAACCTGACCAACTCGGCTATGTCCCCGTGCTGCAGTTCTCTGTCTTATCTAGATCATTTGCAATTGAATGGAATAGATCCCTTTTGGACAAAGTGGATTCACCTGCTGCTGCAGTGACCACAGGTGTGATAACATCTAGAATTGGCATCTGGTGCGATCTCTCCGCTTCCACTCCAAAGAAAGTTACCTGTTTATTCCTATCATGCATTGGTTTTTGGGGTTTTCTTTGAGTAATGATGATCTCTTTAGTAGTCTGTTGGCGCCCTCTCCTGGAGGAATAGTTTGCTTGCTCTTGGACATTCTAAAAGAGAGGTCATGATAGACATTGAGCTTCTGAGCTCAATTGGGGACAGTCATGGGTGATGAATGTTTGCAACCTACTGCGAAGCCTCATACCGCAATATAAGGAACGTCAAATACTAAGAAAGGGCGGCCTATGAAAGAATTACTACTTTCAATAAGTACACTTAAACGGCTAATTGGGAATAGAAAAACTGTAAAAAGCCCTCTGAGAAAGCCCCCCTCTAACCTTTGATAGTAAGCTTTTCTGTAGTCTGCCTGTTGATGTATTTTCCGTTTGAACTGTGCACAACATGAAGAGACGGAACACTGGCGGCTTGTCACAATGCCCCCCGATGACATCACAATAGCGCTGCTGCCTAGAAAACAAGCTGCGCAGAAGAAGTTGTTCTTTGGGTGGGAGGGTGGGCTAGTGGAAGGAGGGGGCAATCTCTTTTTTTCCCGGGTGGTAGGGGGATGACAGGAGAAGGGAAGCGGGTGGTGAGAAAGGTACAGAGGGCAGGGTTTGGGGGCTGGGAAGGAAAGGGAAAAGATTAGGGTTTGGGGATGATGAAAGGGCTTTCTACGGGTAAGGATGGCAAAGGGTGGCAGTGACGGAAAGTCAGGCAACCTGTCCTGTCCGTCTTTTTGTATCGTGAATTGGAAAGACTGCAAGGGGGAGGGGAGTTGCTTGCGCCCTAAAGGAGGAGTTATTCAGATTCATTGCAGTGGGCGGCGGCTGCAAAACGCACCATTCTTCTTGTTTTGGCTCTGCAAAGCAGCCTTTTCAAGGGTTGGCTTGGGTGACAAAATGTCTTGTGTAGGCGTGGGTTTGTCTCCCTCTCGCTCTCTCTCCCTAAGATGTGTCCGGCATAGGCCAGGGTGCCACTCGAGGCCCAAACCAATTCTGGTTATCGCTTCTCGGCCTTTTGGCTAAGATCAAGTGTAGTATCTGTTCTTATCAGTTTAATATCTGATACGTCCCCTATCTGGGGACCATATATTAAATGGATTTTTAGAACAGGGAGATGGAAAAAGAGCTTGCTCTGTCCACTCCACGCATTGACCTGGTATTGCAGTACCTCCAGGAACGGTGCACCCCTTCTTAACCCAGTTTCCAAAAGCAGAACTCAATTCACCTGATTCATATTAGCCCGATTTAATGAATTGGAAGAAAGCATACGTCTTCATATGCACCTCAATTTGGCCCATTCACTTTTCACACTTCCTCCTTTTGTTTTTTATCTTTCACACTTTTGACTTTCTTTATTCATCCAAATAGCAAACTCATCACCACTCAACCTGACCAACTCGGCTATGTCCCCGTGCTGCAGTTCTCTGTCTTATCTAGATCATTTGCAATTGAATGGAATAGATCCCTTTTGGACAAAGTGGATTCACCTGCTGCTGCAGTGACCACAGGTGTGATAACATCTAGAATTGGCATCTGGTGCGATCTCTCCGCTTCCACTCCAAAGAAAGTTACCTGTTTATTCCTATCATGCATTGGTTTTTGGGGTTTTCTTTGAGTAATGATGATCTCTTTAGTAGTCTGTTGGCGCCCTCTCCTGGAGGAATAGTTTGCTTGCTCTTGGACATTCTAAAAGAGAGGTCATGATAGACATTGAGCTTCTGAGCTCAATTGGGGACAGTCATGGGTGATGAATGTTTGCAACCTACTGCGAAGCCTCATACCGCAATATAAGGAACGTCAAATACTAAGAAAGGGCGGCCTATGAAAGAATTACTACTTTCAATAAGTACACTTAAACGGCTAATTGGGAATAGAAAAACTGTAAAAAGCCCTCTGAGAAAGCCCCCCTCTAACCTTTGATAGTAAGCTTTTCTGTAGTCTGCCTGTTGATGTATTTTCCGTTTGAACTGTGCACAACATGAAGAGACGGAACACTGGCGGCTTGTCACAATGCCCCCCGATGACATCACAATAGCGCTGCTGCCTAGAAAACAAGCTGCGCAGAAGAAGTTGTTCTTTGGGTGGGAGGGTGGGCTAGTGGAAGGAGGGGGCAATCTCTTTTTTTCCCGGGTGGTAGGGGGATGACAGGAGAAGGGAAGCGGGTGGTGAGAAAGGTACAGAGGGCAGGGTTTGGGGGCTGGGAAGGAAAGGGAAAAGATTAGGGTTTGGGGATGATGAAAGGGCTTTCTACGGGTAAGGATGGCAAAGGGTGGCAGTGACGGAAAGTCAGGCAACCTGTCCTGTCCGTCTTTTTGTATCGTGAATTGGAAAGACTGCAAGGGGGAGGGGAGTTGCTTGCGCCCTAAAGGAGGAGTTATTCAGATTCATTGCAGTGGGCGGCGGCTGCAAAACGCACCATTCTTCTTGTTTTGGCTCTGCAAAGCAGCCTTTTCAAGGGTTGGCTTGGGTGACAAAATGTCTTGTGTAGGCGTGGGTTTGTCTCCCTCTCGCTCTCTCTCCCTAAGATGTGTCCGGCATAGGCCAGGGTGCCACTCGAGGCCCAAACCAATTCTGGTTATCGCTTCTCGGCCTTTTGGCTAAGATCAAGTGTAGTATCTGTTCTTATCAGTTTAATATCTGATACGTCCCCTATCTGGGGACCATATATTAAATGGATTTTTAGAACAGGGAGATGGAAAAAGAGCTTGCTCTGTCCACTCCACGCATTGACCTGGTATTGCAGTACCTCCAGGAACGGTGCACCCCTTCTTAACCCAGTTTCCAAAAGCAGAACTCAATTCACCTGATTCATATTAGCCCGATTTAATGAATTGGAAGAAAGCATACGTCTTCATATGCACCTCAATTTGGCCCATTCACTTTTCACACTTCCTCCTTTTGTTTTTTATCTTTCACACTTTTGACTTTCTTTATTCATCCAAATAGCAAACTCATCACCACTCAACCTGACCAACTCGGCTATGTCCCCGTGCTGCAGTTCTCTGTCTTATCTAGATCATTTGCAATTGAATGGAATAGATCCCTTTTGGACAAAGTGGATTCACCTGCTGCTGCAGTGACCACAGGTGTGATAACATCTAGAATTGGCATCTGGTGCGATCTCTCCGCTTCCACTCCAAAGAAAGTTACCTGTTTATTCCTATCATGCATTGGTTTTTGGGGTTTTCTTTGAGTAATGATGATCTCTTTAGTAGTCTGTTGGCGCCCTCTCCTGGAGGAATAGTTTGCTTGCTCTTGGACATTCTAAAAGAGAGGTCATGATAGACATTGAGCTTCTGAGCTCAATTGGGGACAGTCATGGGTGATGAATGTTTGCAACCTACTGCGAAGCCTCATACCGCAATATAAGGAACGTCAAATACTAAGAAAGGGCGGCCTATGAAAGAATTACTACTTTCAATAAGTACACTTAAACGGCTAATTGGGAATAGAAAAACTGTAAAAAGCCCTCTGAGAAAGCCCCCCTCTAACCTTTGATAGTAAGCTTTTCTGTAGTCTGCCTGTTGATGTATTTTCCGTTTGAACTGTGCACAACATGAAGAGACGGAACACTGGCGGCTTGTCACAATGCCCCCCGATGACATCACAATAGCGCTGCTGCCTAGAAAACAAGCTGCGCAGAAGAAGTTGTTCTTTGGGTGGGAGGGTGGGCTAGTGGAAGGAGGGGGCAATCTCTTTTTTTCCCGGGTGGTAGGGGGATGACAGGAGAAGGGAAGCGGGTGGTGAGAAAGGTACAGAGGGCAGGGTTTGGGGGCTGGGAAGGAAAGGGAAAAGATTAGGGTTTGGGGATGATGAAAGGGCTTTCTACGGGTAAGGATGGCAAAGGGTGGCAGTGACGGAAAGTCAGGCAACCTGTCCTGTCCGTCTTTTTGTATCGTGAATTGGAAAGACTGCAAGGGGGAGGGGAGTTGCTTGCGCCCTAAAGGAGGAGTTATTCAGATTCATTGCAGTGGGCGGCGGCTGCAAAACGCACCATTCTTCTTGTTTTGGCTCTGCAAAGCAGCCTTTTCAAGGGTTGGCTTGGGTGACAAAATGTCTTGTGTAGGCGTGGGTTTGTCTCCCTCTCGCTCTCTCTCCCTAAGATGTGTCCGGCATAGGCCAGGGTGCCACTCGAGGCCCAAACCAATTCTGGTTATCGCTTCTCGGCCTTTTGGCTAAGATCAAGTGTAGTATCTGTTCTTATCAGTTTAATATCTGATACGTCCCCTATCTGGGGACCATATATTAAATGGATTTTTAGAACAGGGAGATGGAAAAAGAGCTTGCTCTGTCCACTCCACGCATTGACCTGGTATTGCAGTACCTCCAGGAACGGTGCACCCCTTCTTAACCCAGTTTCCAAAAGCAGAACTCAATTCACCTGATTCATATTAGCCCGATTTAATGAATTGGAAGAAAGCATACGTCTTCATATGCAACTCAATTTGGCCCATTCACTTTTCACACTTCCTCCTTTTGTTTTTTATCTTTCACACTTTTGACTTTCTTTATTCATCCAAATAGCAAACTCATCACCACTCAACCTGACCAACTCGGCTATGTCCCCGTGCTGCAGTTCTCTGTCTTATCTAGATCATTTGCAATTGAATGGAATAGATCCCTTTTGGACAAAGTGGATTCACCTGCTGCTGCAGTGACCACAGGTGTGATAACATCTAGAATTGGCATCTGGTGCGATCTCTCCGCTTCCACTCCAAAGAAAGTTACCTGTTTATTCCTATCATGCATTGGTTTTTGGGGTTTTCTTTGAGTAATGATGATCTCTTTAGTAGTCTGTTGGCGCCCTCTCCTGGAGGAATAGTTTGCTTGCTCTTGGACATTCTAAAAGAGAGGTCATGATAGACATTGAGCTTCTGAGCTCAATTGGGGACAGTCATGGGTGATGAATGTTTGCAACCTACTGCGAAGCCTCATACCGCAATATAAGGAACGTCAAATACTAAGAAAGGGCGGCCTATGAAAGAATTACTACTTTCAATAAGTACACTTAAACGGCTAATTGGGAATAGAAAAACTGTAAAAAGCCCTCTGAGAAAGCCCCCCTCTAACCTTTGATAGTAAGCTTTTCTGTAGTCTGCCTGTTGATGTATTTTCCGTTTGAACTGTGCACAACATGAAGAGACGGAACACTGGCGGCTTGTCACAATGCCCCCCGATGACATCACAATAGCGCTGCTGCCTAGAAAACAAGCTGCGCAGAAGAAGTTGTTCTTTGGGTGGGAGGGTGGGCTAGTGGAAGGAGGGGGCAATCTCTTTTTTTCCCGGGTGGTAGGGGGATGACAGGAGAAGGGAAGCGGGTGGTGAGAAAGGTACAGAGGGCAGGGTTTGGGGGCTGGGAAGGAAAGGGAAAAGATTAGGGTTTGGGGATGATGAAAGGGCTTTCTACGGGTAAGGATGGCAAAGGGTGGCAGTGACGGAAAGTCAGGCAACCTGTCCTGTCCGTCTTTTTGTATCGTGAATTGGAAAGACTGCAAGGGGGAGGGGAGTTGCTTGCGCCCTAAAGGAGGAGTTATTCAGATTCATTGCAGTGGGCGGCGGCTGCAAAACGCACCATTCTTCTTGTTTTGGCTCTGCAAAGCAGCCTTTTCAAGGGTTGGCTTGGGTGACAAAATGTCTTGTGTAGGCGTGGGTTTGTCTCCCTCTCGCTCTCTCTCCCTAAGATGTGTCCGGCATAGGCCAGGGTGCCACTCGAGGCCCAAACCAATTCTGGTTATCGCTTCTCGGCCTTTTGGCTAAGATCAAGTGTAGTATCTGTTCTTATCAGTTTAATATCTGATACGTCCCCTATCTGGGGACCATATATTAAATGGATTTTTAGAACAGGGAGATGGAAAAAGAGCTTGCTCTGTCCACTCCACGCATTGACCTGGTATTGCAGTACCTCCAGGAACGGTGCACCCCTTCTTAACCCAGTTTCCAAAAGCAGAACTCAATTCACCTGATTCATATTAGCCCGATTTAATGAATTGGAAGAAAGCATACGTCTTCATATGCACCTCAATTTGGCCCATTCACTTTTCACACTTCCTCCTTTTGTTTTTTATCTTTCACACTTTTGACTTTCTTTATTCATCCAAATAGCAAACTCATCACCACTCAACCTGACCAACTCGGCTATGTCCCCGTGCTGCAGTTCTCTGTCTTATCTAGATCATTTGCAATTGAATGGAATAGATCCCTTTTGGACAAAGTGGATTCACCTGCTGCTGCAGTGACCACAGGTGTGATAACATCTAGAATTGGCATCTGGTGCGATCTCTCCGCTTCCACTCCAAAGAAAGTTACCTGTTTATTCCTATCATGCATTGGTTTTTGGGGTTTTCTTTGAGTAATGATGATCTCTTTAGTAGTCTGTTGGCGCCCTCTCCTGGAGGAATAGTTTGCTTGCTCTTGGACATTCTAAAAGAGAGGTCATGATAGACATTGAGCTTCTGAGCTCAATTGGGGACAGTCATGGGTGATGAATGTTTGCAACCTACTGCGAAGCCTCATACCGCAATATAAGGAACGTCAAATACTAAGAAAGGGCGGCCTATGAAAGAATTACTACTTTCAATAAGTACACTTAAACGGCTAATTGGGAATAGAAAAACTGTAAAAAGCCCTCTGAGAAAGCCCCCCTCTAACCTTTGATAGTAAGCTTTTCTGTAGTCTGCCTGTTGATGTATTTTCCGTTTGAACTGTGCACAACATGAAGAGACGGAACACTGGCGGCTTGTCACAATGCCCCCCGATGACATCACAATAGCGCTGCTGCCTAGAAAACAAGCTGCGCAGAAGAAGTTGTTCTTTGGGTGGGAGGGTGGGCTAGTGGAAGGAGGGGGCAATCTCTTTTTTTCCCGGGTGGTAGGGGGATGACAGGAGAAGGGAAGCGGGTGGTGAGAAAGGTACAGAGGGCAGGGTTTGGGGGCTGGGAAGGAAAGGGAAAAGATTAGGGTTTGGGGATGATGAAAGGGCTTTCTACGGGTAAGGATGGCAAAGGGTGGCAGTGACGGAAAGTCAGGCAACCTGTCCTGTCCGTCTTTTTGTATCGTGAATTGGAAAGACTGCAAGGGGGAGGGGAGTTGCTTGCGCCCTAAAGGAGGAGTTATTCAGATTCATTGCAGTGGGCGGCGGCTGCAAAACGCACCATTCTTCTTGTTTTGGCTCTGCAAAGCAGCCTTTTCAAGGGTTGGCTTGGGTGACAAAATGTCTTGTGTAGGCGTGGGTTTGTCTCCCTCTCGCTCTCTCTCCCTAAGATGTGTCCGGCATAGGCCAGGGTGCCACTCGAGGCCCAAACCAATTCTGGTTATCGCTTCTCGGCCTTTTGGCTAAGATCAAGTGTAGTATCTGTTCTTATCAGTTTAATATCTGATACGTCCCCTATCTGGGGACCATATATTAAATGGATTTTTAGAACAGGGAGATGGAAAAAGAGCTTGCTCTGTCCACTCCACGCATTGACCTGGTATTGCAGTACCTCCAGGAACGGTGCACCCCTTCTTAACCCAGTTTCCAAAAGCAGAACTCAATTCACCTGATTCATATTAGCCCGATTTAATGAATTGGAAGAAAGCATACGTCTTCATATGCACCTCAATTTGGCCCATTCACTTTTCACACTTCCTCCTTTTGTTTTTTATCTTTCACACTTTTGACTTTCTTTATTCATCCAAATAGCAAACTCATCACCACTCAACCTGACCAACTCGGCTATGTCCCCGTGCTGCAGTTCTCTGTCTTATCTAGATCATTTGCAATTGAATGGAATAGATCCCTTTTGGACAAAGTGGATTCACCTGCTGCTGCAGTGACCACAGGTGTGATAACATCTAGAATTGGCATCTGGTGCGATCTCTCCGCTTCCACTCCAAAGAAAGTTACCTGTTTATTCCTATCATGCATTGGTTTTTGGGGTTTTCTTTGAGTAATGATGATCTCTTTAGTAGTCTGTTGGCGCCCTCTCCTGGAGGAATAGTTTGCTTGCTCTTGGACATTCTAAAAGAGAGGTCATGATAGACATTGAGCTTCTGAGCTCAATTGGGGACAGTCATGGGTGATGAATGTTTGCAACCTACTGCGAAGCCTCATACCGCAATATAAGGAACGTCAAATACTAAGAAAGGGCGGCCTATGAAAGAATTACTACTTTCAATAAGTACACTTAAACGGCTAATTGGGAATAGAAAAACTGTAAAAAGCCCTCTGAGAAAGCCCCCCTCTAACCTTTGATAGTAAGCTTTTCTGTAGTCTGCCTGTTGATGTATTTTCCGTTTGAACTGTGCACAACATGAAGAGACGGAACACTGGCGGCTTGTCACAATGCCCCCCGATGACATCACAATAGCGCTGCTGCCTAGAAAACAAGCTGCGCAGAAGAAGTTGTTCTTTGGGTGGGAGGGTGGGCTAGTGGAAGGAGGGGGCAATCTCTTTTTTTCCCGGGTGGTAGGGGGATGACAGGAGAAGGGAAGCGGGTGGTGAGAAAGGTACAGAGGGCAGGGTTTGGGGGCTGGGAAGGAAAGGGAAAAGATTAGGGTTTGGGGATGATGAAAGGGCTTTCTACGGGTAAGGATGGCAAAGGGTGGCAGTGACGGAAAGTCAGGCAACCTGTCCTGTCCGTCTTTTTGTATCGTGAATTGGAAAGACTGCAAGGGGGAGGGGAGTTGCTTGCGCCCTAAAGGAGGAGTTATTCAGATTCATTGCAGTGGGCGGCGGCTGCAAAACGCACCATTCTTCTTGTTTTGGCTCTGCAAAGCAGCCTTTTCAAGGGTTGGCTTGGGTGACAAAATGTCTTGTGTAGGCGTGGGTTTGTCTCCCTCTCGCTCTCTCTCCCTAAGATGTGTCCGGCATAGGCCAGGGTGCCACTCGAGGCCCAAACCAATTCTGGTTATCGCTTCTCGGCCTTTTGGCTAAGATCAAGTGTAGTATCTGTTCTTATCAGTTTAATATCTGATACGTCCCCTATCTGGGGACCATATATTAAATGGATTTTTAGAACAGGGAGATGGAAAAAGAGCTTGCTCTGTCCACTCCACGCATTGACCTGGTATTGCAGTACCTCCAGGAACGGTGCACCCCTTCTTAACCCAGTTTCCAAAAGCAGAACTCAATTCACCTGATTCATATTAGCCCGATTTAATGAATTGGAAGAAAGCATACGTCTTCATATGCACCTCAATTTGGCCCATTCACTTTTCACACTTCCTCCTTTTGTTTTTTATCTTTCACACTTTTGACTTTCTTTATTCATCCAAATAGCAAACTCATCACCACTCAACCTGACCAACTCGGCTATGTCCCCGTGCTGCAGTTCTCTGTCTTATCTAGATCATTTGCAATTGAATGGAATAGATCCCTTTTGGACAAAGTGGATTCACCTGCTGCTGCAGTGACCACAGGTGTGATAACATCTAGAATTGGCATCTGGTGCGATCTCTCCGCTTCCACTCCAAAGAAAGTTACCTGTTTATTCCTATCATGCATTGGTTTTTGGGGTTTTCTTTGAGTAATGATGATCTCTTTAGTAGTCTGTTGGCGCCCTCTCCTGGAGGAATAGTTTGCTTGCTCTTGGACATTCTAAAAGAGAGGTCATGATAGACATTGAGCTTCTGAGCTCAATTGGGGACAGTCATGGGTGATGAATGTTTGCAACCTACTGCGAAGCCTCATACCGCAATATAAGGAACGTCAAATACTAAGAAAGGGCGGCCTATGAAAGAATTACTACTTTCAATAAGTACACTTAAACGGCTAATTGGGAATAGAAAAACTGTAAAAAGCCCTCTGAGAAAGCCCCCCTCTAACCTTTGATAGTAAGCTTTTCTGTAGTCTGCCTGTTGATGTATTTTCCGTTTGAACTGTGCACAACATGAAGAGACGGAACACTGGCGGCTTGTCACAATGCCCCCCGATGACATCACAATAGCGCTGCTGCCTAGAAAACAAGCTGCGCAGAAGAAGTTGTTCTTTGGGTGGGAGGGTGGGCTAGTGGAAGGAGGGGGGCAATCTCTTTTTTTCCCGGGTGGTAGGGGGATGACAGGAGAAGGGAAGCGGGTGGTGAGAAAGGTACAGAGGGCAGGGTTTGGGGGCTGGGAAGGAAAGGGAAAAGATTAGGGTTTGGGGATGATGAAAGGGCTTTCTACGGGTAAGGATGGCAAAGGGTGGCAGTGACGGAAAGTCAGGCAACCTGTCCTGTCCGTCTTTTTGTATCGTGAATTGGAAAGACTGCAAGGGGGAGGGGAGTTGCTTGCGCCCTAAAGGAGGAGTTATTCAGATTCATTGCAGTGGGCGGCGGCTGCAAAACGCACCATTCTTCTTGTTTTGGCTCTGCAAAGCAGCCTTTTCAAGGGTTGGCTTGGGTGACAAAATGTCTTGTGTAGGCGTGGGTTTGTCTCCCTCTCGCTCTCTCTCCCTAAGATGTGTCCGGCATAGGCCAGGGTGCCACTCGAGGCCCAAACCAATTCTGGTTATCGCTTCTCGGCCTTTTGGCTAAGATCAAGTGTAGTATCTGTTCTTATCAGTTTAATATCTGATACGTCCCCTATCTGGGGACCATATATTAAATGGATTTTTAGAACAGGGAGATGGAAAAAGAGCTTGCTCTGTCCACTCCACGCATTGACCTGGTATTGCAGTACCTCCAGGAACGGTGCACCCCTTCTTAACCCAGTTTCCAAAAGCAGAACTCAATTCACCTGATTCATATTAGCCCGATTTAATGAATTGGAAGAAAGCATACGTCTTCATATGCACCTCAATTTGGCCCATTCACTTTTCACACTTCCTCCTTTTGTTTTTTATCTTTCACACTTTTGACTTTCTTTATTCATCCAAATAGCAAACTCATCACCACTCAACCTGACCAACTCGGCTATGTCCCCGTGCTGCAGTTCTCTGTCTTATCTAGATCATTTGCAATTGAATGGAATAGATCCCTTTTGGACAAAGTGGATTCACCTGCTGCTGCAGTGACCACAGGTGTGATAACATCTAGAATTGGCATCTGGTGCGATCTCTCCGCTTCCACTCCAAAGAAAGTTACCTGTTTATTCCTATCATGCATTGGTTTTTGGGGTTTTCTTTGAGTAATGATGATCTCTTTAGTAGTCTGTTGGCGCCCTCTCCTGGAGGAATAGTTTGCTTGCTCTTGGACATTCTAAAAGAGAGGTCATGATAGACATTGAGCTTCTGAGCTCAATTGGGGACAGTCATGGGTGATGAATGTTTGCAACCTACTGCGAAGCCTCATACCGCAATATAAGGAACGTCAAATACTAAGAAAGGGCGGCCTATGAAAGAATTACTACTTTCAATAAGTACACTTAAACGGCTAATTGGGAATAGAAAAACTGTAAAAAGCCCTCTGAGAAAGCCCCCCTCTAACCTTTGATAGTAAGCTTTTCTGTAGTCTGCCTGTTGATGTATTTTCCGTTTGAACTGTGCACAACATGAAGAGACGGAACACTGGCGGCTTGTCACAATGCCCCCCGATGACATCACAATAGCGCTGCTGCCTAGAAAACAAGCTGCGCAGAAGAAGTTGTTCTTTGGGTGGGAGGGTGGGCTAGTGGAAGGAGGGGGCAATCTCTTTTTTTCCCGGGTGGTAGGGGGATGACAGGAGAAGGGAAGCGGGTGGTGAGAAAGGTACAGAGGGCAGGGTTTGGGGGCTGGGAAGGAAAGGGAAAAGATTAGGGTTTGGGGATGATGAAAGGGCTTTCTACGGGTAAGGATGGCAAAGGGTGGCAGTGACGGAAAGTCAGGCAACCTGTCCTGTCCGTCTTTTTGTATCGTGAATTGGAAAGACTGCAAGGGGGAGGGGAGTTGCTTGCGCCCTAAAGGAGGAGTTATTCAGATTCATTGCAGTGGGCGGCGGCTGCAAAACGCACCATTCTTCTTGTTTTGGCTCTGCAAAGCAGCCTTTTCAAGGGTTGGCTTGGGTGACAAAATGTCTTGTGTAGGCGTGGGTTTGTCTCCCTCTCGCTCTCTCTCCCTAAGATGTGTCCGGCATAGGCCAGGGTGCCACTCGAGGCCCAAACCAATTCTGGTTATCGCTTCTCGGCCTTTTGGCTAAGATCAAGTGTAGTATCTGTTCTTATCAGTTTAATATCTGATACGTCCCCTATCTGGGGACCATATATTAAATGGATTTTTAGAACAGGGAGATGGAAAAAGAGCTTGCTCTGTCCACTCCACGCATTGACCTGGTATTGCAGTACCTCCAGGAACGGTGCACCCCTTCTTAACCCAGTTTCCAAAAGCAGAACTCAATTCACCTGATTCATATTAGCCCGATTTAATGAATTGGAAGAAAGCATACGTCTTCATATGCACCTCAATTTGGCCATTCACTTTTCACACTTCCTCCTTTTGTTTTTTATCTTTCACACTTTTGACTTTCTTTATTCATCCAAATAGCAAACTCATCACCACTCAACCTGACCAACTCGGCTATGTCCCCGTGCTGCAGTTCTCTGTCTTATCTAGATCATTTGCAATTGAATGGAATAGATCCCTTTTGGACAAAGTGGATTCACCTGCTGCTGCAGTGACCACAGGTGTGATAACATCTAGAATTGGCATCTGGTGCGATCTCTCCGCTTCCACTCCAAAGAAAGTTACCTGTTTATTCCTATCATGCATTGGTTTTTGGGGTTTTCTTTGAGTAATGATGATCTCTTTAGTAGTCTGTTGGCGCCCTCTCCTGGAGGAATAGTTTGCTTGCTCTTGGACATTCTAAAAGAGAGGTCATGATAGACATTGAGCTTCTGAGCTCAATTGGGGACAGTCATGGGTGATGAATGTTTGCAACCTACTGCGAAGCCTCATACCGCAATATAAGGAACGTCAAATACTAAGAAAGGGCGGCCTATGAAAGAATTACTACTTTCAATAAGTACACTTAAACGGCTAATTGGGAATAGAAAAACTGTAAAAAGCCCTCTGAGAAAGCCCCCCTCTAACCTTTGATAGTAAGCTTTTCTGTAGTCTGCCTGTTGATGTATTTTCCGTTTGAACTGTGCACAACATGAAGAGACGGAACACTGGCGGCTTGTCACAATGCCCCCGATGACATCACAATAGCGCTGCTGCCTAGAAAACAAGCTGCGCAGAAGAAGTTGTTCTTTGGGTGGGAGGGTGGGCTAGTGGAAGGAGGGGGCAATCTCTTTTTTTCCCGGGTGGTAGGGGGATGACAGGAGAAGGGAAGCGGGTGGTGAGAAAGGTACAGAGGGCAGGGTTTGGGGGCTGGGAAGGAAAGGGAAAAGATTAGGGTTTGGGGATGATGAAAGGGCTTTCTACGGGTAAGGATGGCAAAGGGTGGCAGTGACGGAAAGTCAGGCAACCTGTCCTGTCCGTCTTTTTGTATCGTGAATTGGAAAGACTGCAAGGGGGAGGGGAGTTGCTTGCGCCCTAAAGGAGGAGTTATTCAGATTCATTGCAGTGGGCGGCGGCTGCAAAACGCACCATTCTTCTTGTTTTGGCTCTGCAAAGCAGCCTTTTCAAGGGTTGGCTTGGGTGACAAAATGTCTTGTGTAGGCGTGGGTTTGTCTCCCTCTCGCTCTCTCTCCCTAAGATGTGTCCGGCATAGGCCAGGGTGCCACTCGAGGCCCAAACCAATTCTGGTTATCGCTTCTCGGCCTTTTGGCTAAGATCAAGTGTAGTATCTGTTCTTATCAGTTTAATATCTGATACGTCCCCTATCTGGGGACCATATATTAAATGGATTTTTAGAACAGGGAGATGGAAAAAGAGCTTGCTCTGTCCACTCCACGCATTGACCTGGTATTGCAGTACCTCCAGGAACGGTGCACCCCTTCTTAACCCAGTTTCCAAAAGCAGAACTCAATTCACCTGATTCATATTAGCCCGATTTAATGAATTGGAAGAAAGCATACGTCTTCATATGCACCTCAATTTGGCCCATTCACTTTTCACACTTCCTCCTTTTGTTTTTTATCTTTCACACTTTTGACTTTCTTTATTCATCCAAATAGCAAACTCATCACCACTCAACCTGACCAACTCGGCTATGTCCCCGTGCTGCAGTTCTCTGTCTTATCTAGATCATTTGCAATTGAATGGAATAGATCCCTTTTGGGACAAAGTGGATTCACCTGCTGCTGCAGTGACCACAGGTGTGATAACATCTAGAATTGGCATCTGGTGCGATCTCTCCGCTTCCACTCCAAAGAAAGTTACCTGTTTATTCCTATCATGCATTGGTTTTTGGGGTTTTCTTTGAGTAATGATGATCTCTTTAGTAGTCTGTTGGCGCCCTCTCCTGGAGGAATAGTTTGCTTGCTCTTGGACATTCTAAAAGAGAGGTCATGATAGACATTGAGCTTCTGAGCTCAATTGGGGACAGTCATGGGTGATGAATGTTTGCAACCTACTGCGAAGCCTCATACCGCAATATAAGGAACGTCAAATACTAAGAAAGGGCGGCCTATGAAAGAATTACTACTTTCAATAAGTACACTTAAACGGCTAATTGGGAATAGAAAAACTGTAAAAAGCCCTCTGAGAAAGCCCCCCTCTAACCTTTGATAGTAAGCTTTTCTGTAGTCTGCCTGTTGATGTATTTTCCGTTTGAACTGTGCACAACATGAAGAGACGGAACACTGGCGGCTTGTCACAATGCCCCCCGATGACATCACAATAGCGCTGCTGCCTAGAAAACAAGCTGCGCAGAAGAAGTTGTTCTTTGGGTGGGAGGGTGGGCTAGTGGAAGGAGGGGGCAATCTCTTTTTTTCCCGGGTGGTAGGGGGATGACAGGAGAAGGGAAGCGGGTGGTGAGAAAGGTACAGAGGGCAGGGTTTGGGGGCTGGGAAGGAAAGGGAAAAGATTAGGGTTTGGGGATGATGAAAGGGCTTTCTACGGGTAAGGATGGCAAAGGGTGGCAGTGACGGAAAGTCAGGCAACCTGTCCTGTCCGTCTTTTTGTATCGTGAATTGGAAAGACTGCAAGGGGGAGGGGAGTTGCTTGCGCCCTAAAGGAGGAGTTATTCAGATTCATTGCAGTGGGCGGCGGCTGCAAAACGCACCATTCTTCTTGTTTTGGCTCTGCAAAGCAGCCTTTTCAAGGGTTGGCTTGGGTGACAAAATGTCTTGTGTAGGCGTGGGTTTGTCTCCCTCTCGCTCTCTCTCCCTAAGATGTGTCCGGCATAGGCCAGGGTGCCACTCGAGGCCCAAACCAATTCTGGTTATCGCTTCTCGGCCTTTTGGCTAAGATCAAGTGTAGTATCTGTTCTTATCAGTTTAATATCTGATACGTCCCCTATCTGGGGACCATATATTAAATGGATTTTTAGAACAGGGAGATGGAAAAAGAGCTTGCTCTGTCCACTCCACGCATTGACCTGGTATTGCAGTA
>NW_027442592.1:0-97106 GCF_048569485.1 Anomaloglossus baeobatrachus
CTTCCTCTTTGGCACCTGCTGGTAAGGGCATCTCCAGCAGACCCTCTTCTTCTAGCTGATCGAGCAGGGATGGTGCCTCAGTGGCTTCCGACTCCTCCATTTCTTCTTCGGCCACAAGGGACTCCACCATCTGCTCCAACACGTCCGGTTCTGGGAGGAGGCCATCCTCCTCTTCCTGGGGTGGATTGGGGTCCACAATGAACAGCTTGGAAGGTTCTGCGACAGGACTATCTTCCACCTTCCTTTTCCTTTGGCCTGTACCTGAGGAGACAAGAGCTGGAAAATCCTCCTCGGTGAAAAGTGCAAGAGTGCTGAGGCCCTCTGCTCTCATGGTCTGGGGAGGGAGAGTGGGCTTTGGGGGGGGGGTGAGGAGACCAACTGAGGAGTAGGGAAATGAGGTGGAGGTAGTGGAATCCTCAGTAGGGTTGGCCGGGGGGGGAGGGGTTTGGACAGGGGTGACAGGGGGGGGGACCAGGGAGGGGGCAACAGTTTTCTTACCCTTCTTTTCCCTGGACTTCGTGGCTGCTGGGGCATCGGCTGGAGCCACGGTCGCTGGGTTCTTGGCCGCCTTGTCCTTGGCCTCTGTGGCCTTGGTCGTAGCTGCCTTGGTCGACGAAGCTGTGACTACCCGATACTGGGTCGCCGCGGCAACCCTTGCCCAGGATTTCTCCCGCTGTGGGCAGTCCTTGTAAAGGTGGTCCGCCTGTCCACATAGGTTGCAAGTCTTCTTCTTTGGGCAGTCCTTGGAGCTGTGTCCTGTCACCCGGCAAACCCTGCAGGCGTCCTCCTTGCAGGTCTTCATCGAATGCCCTTTCCCGCCACATTTCCTGCAGTTGTGTGGCATGTCCGGGTAGTAGATGAGACCAAAGGAGTTTCCCAGAGAGAATGTCGGGGGCAGGTGCTGGAGACCATCCTCGGATGCTGGTTCCCTGTAGAGTCGAACGGTTACTGACCACTTACCCGTCCAGAATCCGTTGCCGTTAAGGATGTGGGATGGCTCCCTCACCACTGTGCAGAGACGTCCCAGGAACGTGGAGATGTCTCTTCCTGGGGTGTGCGGGTTCCGCATGGAGACCGTGATCCTCTTCTCATCCCTCTGTATAGGACAGGATCCTAAAAAAGAATGAAAAGGGGAGTCCGGCATCGCTGCGTTCATCGCCTCCCAGTATCTCCTGCAGGCATTCACCGTGGCAAAGGTTACCAGAAAAATGCCAGTCATGAAGGTCTGGACACTCAGGGTTTCCGCCCTGGAGAAGCCCTGATCCAGAATCATCTTCTTGCAGAACACGTCGCTGGACATGTCCGGCAACCTACCATCCACCGCCTTTAGCTTCAGGGCGACCGTCTGCCGCATCCAAGGCTCCAGGGTTGGAGCCTTTTCAGGCGGCGTCCGGGCTCCCTCCGGCTGGCTGGCGTCGGAGGTAGGGGCCTCTTGGGCCGAAGAAGCCTCTGGATGAGCCTTCCTGGAGGTCCCTGGGTCCTGAGCCTTCTTGGCTGCCTTCTCTGGCTTGCTTGCCATGGCTGGTTCCTGCTTGAGTTCCCGGAGCTGGATCTTGGATTCTTCTCCGGGTGTCTTCTCCCGCTGTGTTCCTCCTCGAAGTTCCTCTGGTCTCCCCAAGTCTTCTCCGAGCCTTCGTCTTCTTGCTTCTTTCTGCCAAGCTCTTCTTCCGTCCGATCTCCCTCTTCCGGTCTCGGCTGGGCTTCGGAGCTCGTCTCCCTGATCGTATCTCGTCAAGTGTAGCTAGCTCAGTTTGTTCTGATAAGAACAGATACTACACTTGATCTTAGCCAAAAGGCCGAGAAGCGATAACCAGAATTGGTTTGGGCCTCGAGTGGCACCCTGGCCTATGCCGGACACATCTTAGGGAGAGAGAGCGAGAGGGAGACAAACCCACGCCTACACAAGACATTTTGTCACCCAAGCCAACCCTTGAAAAGGCTGCTTTGCAGAGCCAAAACAAGAAGAATGGTGCGTTTTGCAGCCGCCGCCCACTGCAATGAATCTGAATAACTCCTCCTTTAGGGCGCAAGCAACTCCCCTCCCCCTTGCAGTCTTTCCAATTCACGATACAAAAAGACGGACAGGACAGGTTGCCTGACTTTCCGTCACTGCCACCCTTTGCCATCCTTACCCGTAGAAAGCCCTTTCATCATCCCCAAACCCTAATCTTTTCCCTTTCCTTCCCAGCCCCCAAACCCTGCCCTCTGTACCTTTCTCACCACCCGCTTCCCTTCTCCTGTCATCCCCCTACCACCCGGGAAAAAAAGAGATTGCCCCCTCCTTCCACTAGCCCACCCTCCCACCCAAAGAACAACTTCTTCTGCGCAGCTTGTTTTCTAGGCAGCAGCGCTATTGTGATGTCATCGGGGGGCATTGTGACAAGCCGCCAGTGTTCCGTCTCTTCATGTTGTGCACAGTTCAAACGGAAAATACATCAACAGGCAGACTACAGAAAAGCTTACTATCAAAGGTTAGAGGGGGGCTTTCTCAGAGGGCTTTTTACAGTTTTTCTATTCCCAATTAGCCGTTTAAGTGTACTTATTGAAAGTAGTAATTCTTTCATAGGCCGCCCTTTCTTAGTATTTGACGTTCCTTATATTGCGGTATGAGGCTTCGCAGTAGGTTGCAAACATTCATCACCCATGACTGTCCCCAATTGAGCTCAGAAGCTCAATGTCTATCATGACCTCTCTTTTAGAATGTCCAAGAGCAAGCAAACTATTCCTCCAGGAGAGGGCGCCAACAGACTACTAAAGAGATCATCATTACTCAAAGAAAACCCCAAAAACCAATGCATGATAGGAATAAACAGGTAACTTTCTTTGGAGTGGAAGCGGAGAGATCGCACCAGATGCCAATTCTAGATGTTATCACACCTGTGGTCACTGCAGCAGCAGGTGAATCCACTTTGTCCAAAAGGGATCTATTCCATTCAATTGCAAATGATCTAGATAAGACAGAGAACTGCAGCACGGGGACATAGCCGAGTTGGTCAGGTTGAGTGGTGATGAGTTTGCTATTTGGATGAATAAAGAAAGTCAAAAGTGTGAAAGATAAAAAACAAAAGGAGGAAGTGTGAAAAGTGAATGGGCCAAATTGAGGTGCATATGAAGACGTATGCTTTCTTCCAATTCATTAAATCGGGCTAATATGAATCAGGTGAATTGAGTTCTGCTTTTGGAAACTGGGTTAAGAAGGGGTGCACCGTTCCTGGAGGTACTGCAATACCAGGTCAATGCGTGGAGTGGACAGAGCAAGCTCTTTTTCCATCTCCCTGTTCTAAAAATCCATTTAATATATGGTCCCCAGATAGGGGACGTATCAGATATTAAACTGATAAGAACAGATACTACACTTGATCTTAGCCAAAAGGCCGAGAAGCGATAACCAGAATTGGTTTGGGCCTCGAGTGGCACCCTGGCCTATGCCGGACACATCTTAGGGAGAGAGAGCGAGAGGGAGACAAACCCACGCCTACACAAGACATTTTGTCACCCAAGCCAACCCTTGAAAAGGCTGCTTTGCAGAGCCAAAACAAGAAGAATGGTGCGTTTTGCAGCCGCCGCCCACTGCAATGAATCTGAATAACTCCTCCTTTAGGGCGCAAGCAACTCCCCTCCCCCTTGCAGTCTTTCCAATTCACGATACAAAAAGACGGACAGGACAGGTTGCCTGACTTTCCGTCACTGCCACCCTTTGCCATCCTTACCCGTAGAAAGCCCTTTCATCATCCCCAAACCCTAATCTTTTCCCTTTCCTTCCCAGCCCCCAAACCCTGCCCTCTGTACCTTTCTCACCACCCGCTTCCCTTCTCCTGTCATCCCCCTACCACCCGGGAAAAAAAGAGATTGCCCCCTCCTTCCACTAGCCCACCCTCCCACCCAAAGAACAACTTCTTCTGCGCAGCTTGTTTTCTAGGCAGCAGCGCTATTGTGATGTCATCGGGGGGCATTGTGACAAGCCGCCAGTGTTCCGTCTCTTCATGTTGTGCACAGTTCAAACGGAAAATACATCAACAGGCAGACTACAGAAAAGCTTACTATCAAAGGTTAGAGGGGGGCTTTCTCAGAGGGCTTTTTACAGTTTTTCTATTCCCAATTAGCCGTTTAAGTGTACTTATTGAAAGTAGTAATTCTTTCATAGGCCGCCCTTTCTTAGTATTTGACGTTCCTTATATTGCGGTATGAGGCTTCGCAGTAGGTTGCAAACATTCATCACCCATGACTGTCCCCAATTGAGCTCAGAAGCTCAATGTCTATCATGACCTCTCTTTTAGAATGTCCAAGAGCAAGCAAACTATTCCTCCAGGAGAGGGCGCCAACAGACTACTAAAGAGATCATCATTACTCAAAGAAAACCCCAAAAACCAATGCATGATAGGAATAAACAGGTAACTTTCTTTGGAGTGGAAGCGGAGAGATCGCACCAGATGCCAATTCTAGATGTTATCACACCTGTGGTCACTGCAGCAGCAGGTGAATCCACTTTGTCCAAAAGGGATCTATTCCATTCAATTGCAAATGATCTAGATAAGACAGAGAACTGCAGCACGGGGACATAGCCGAGTTGGTCAGGTTGAGTGGTGATGAGTTTGCTATTTGGATGAATAAAGAAAGTCAAAAGTGTGAAAGATAAAAAACAAAAGGAGGAAGTGTGAAAAGTGAATGGGCCAAATTGAGGTGCATATGAAGACGTATGCTTTCTTCCAATTCATTAAATCGGGCTAATATGAATCAGGTGAATTGAGTTCTGCTTTTGGAAACTGGGTTAAGAAGGGGTGCACCGTTCCTGGAGGTACTGCAATACCAGGTCAATGCGTGGAGTGGACAGAGCAAGCTCTTTTTCCATCTCCCTGTTCTAAAAATCCATTTAATATATGGTCCCCAGATAGGGGACGTATCAGATATTAAACTGATAAGAACAGATACTACACTTGATCTTAGCCAAAAGGCCGAGAAGCGATAACCAGAATTGGTTTGGGCCTCGAGTGGCACCCTGGCCTATGCCGGACACATCTTAGGGAGAGAGAGCGAGAGGGAGACAAACCCACGCCTACACAAGACATTTTGTCACCCAAGCCAACCCTTGAAAAGGCTGCTTTGCAGAGCCAAAACAAGAAGAATGGTGCGTTTTGCAGCCGCCGCCCACTGCAATGAATCTGAATAACTCCTCCTTTAGGGCGCAAGCAACTCCCCTCCCCCTTGCAGTCTTTCCAATTCACGATACAAAAAGACGGACAGGACAGGTTGCCTGACTTTCCGTCACTGCCACCCTTTGCCATCCTTACCCGTAGAAAGCCCTTTCATCATCCCCAAACCCTAATCTTTTCCCTTTCCTTCCCAGCCCCCAAACCCTGCCCTCTGTACCTTTCTCACCACCCGCTTCCCTTCTCCTGTCATCCCCCTACCACCCGGGAAAAAAAGAGATTGCCCCCTCCTTCCACTAGCCCACCCTCCCACCCAAAGAACAACTTCTTCTGCGCAGCTTGTTTTCTAGGCAGCAGCGCTATTGTGATGTCATCGGGGGGCATTGTGACAAGCCGCCAGTGTTCCGTCTCTTCATGTTGTGCACAGTTCAAACGGAAAATACATCAACAGGCAGACTACAGAAAAGCTTACTATCAAAGGTTAGAGGGGGGCTTTCTCAGAGGGCTTTTTACAGTTTTTCTATTCCCAATTAGCCGTTTAAGTGTACTTATTGAAAGTAGTAATTCTTTCATAGGCCGCCCTTTCTTAGTATTTGACGTTCCTTATATTGCGGTATGAGGCTTCGCAGTAGGTTGCAAACATTCATCACCCATGACTGTCCCCAATTGAGCTCAGAAGCTCAATGTCTATCATGACCTCTCTTTTAGAATGTCCAAGAGCAAGCAAACTATTCCTCCAGGAGAGGGCGCCAACAGACTACTAAAGAGATCATCATTACTCAAAGAAAACCCCAAAAACCAATGCATGATAGGAATAAACAGGTAACTTTCTTTGGAGTGGAAGCGGAGAGATCGCACCAGATGCCAATTCTAGATGTTATCACACCTGTGGTCACTGCAGCAGCAGGTGAATCCACTTTGTCCAAAAGGGATCTATTCCATTCAATTGCAAATGATCTAGATAAGACAGAGAACTGCAGCACGGGGACATAGCCGAGTTGGTCAGGTTGAGTGGTGATGAGTTTGCTATTTGGATGAATAAAGAAAGTCAAAAGTGTGAAAGATAAAAAACAAAAGGAGGAAGTGTGAAAAGTGAATGGGCCAAATTGAGGTGCATATGAAGACGTATGCTTTCTTCCAATTCATTAAATCGGGCTAATATGAATCAGGTGAATTGAGTTCTGCTTTTGGAAACTGGGTTAAGAAGGGGTGCACCGTTCCTGGAGGTACTGCAATACCAGGTCAATGCGTGGAGTGGACAGAGCAAGCTCTTTTTCCATCTCCCTGTTCTAAAAATCCATTTAATATATGGTCCCCAGATAGGGGACGTATCAGATATTAAACTGATAAGAACAGATACTACACTTGATCTTAGCCAAAAGGCCGAGAAGCGATAACCAGAATTGGTTTGGGCCTCGAGTGGCACCCTGGCCTATGCCGGACACATCTTAGGGAGAGAGAGCGAGAGGGAGACAAACCCACGCCTACACAAGACATTTTGTCACCCAAGCCAACCCTTGAAAAGGCTGCTTTGCAGAGCCAAAACAAGAAGAATGGTGCGTTTTGCAGCCGCCGCCCACTGCAATGAATCTGAATAACTCCTCCTTTAGGGCGCAAGCAACTCCCCTCCCCCTTGCAGTCTTTCCAATTCACGATACAAAAAGACGGACAGGACAGGTTGCCTGACTTTCCGTCACTGCCACCCTTTGCCATCCTTACCCGTAGAAAGCCCTTTCATCATCCCCAAACCCTAATCTTTTCCCTTTCCTTCCCAGCCCCCAAACCCTGCCCTCTGTACCTTTCTCACCACCCGCTTCCCTTCTCCTGTCATCCCCCTACCACCCGGGAAAAAAAGAGATTGCCCCCTCCTTCCACTAGCCCACCCTCCCACCCAAAGAACAACTTCTTCTGCGCAGCTTGTTTTCTAGGCAGCAGCGCTATTGTGATGTCATCGGGGGGCATTGTGACAAGCCGCCAGTGTTCCGTCTCTTCATGTTGTGCACAGTTCAAACGGAAAATACATCAACAGGCAGACTACAGAAAAGCTTACTATCAAAGGTTAGAGGGGGGCTTTCTCAGAGGGCTTTTTACAGTTTTTCTATTCCCAATTAGCCGTTTAAGTGTACTTATTGAAAGTAGTAATTCTTTCATAGGCCGCCCTTTCTTAGTATTTGACGTTCCTTATATTGCGGTATGAGGCTTCGCAGTAGGTTGCAAACATTCATCACCCATGACTGTCCCCAATTGAGCTCAGAAGCTCAATGTCTATCATGACCTCTCTTTTAGAATGTCCAAGAGCAAGCAAACTATTCCTCCAGGAGAGGGCGCCAACAGACTACTAAAGAGATCATCATTACTCAAAGAAAACCCCAAAAACCAATGCATGATAGGAATAAACAGGTAACTTTCTTTGGAGTGGAAGCGGAGAGATCGCACCAGATGCCAATTCTAGATGTTATCACACCTGTGGTCACTGCAGCAGCAGGTGAATCCACTTTGTCCAAAAGGGATCTATTCCATTCAATTGCAAATGATCTAGATAAGACAGAGAACTGCAGCACGGGGACATAGCCGAGTTGGTCAGGTTGAGTGGTGATGAGTTTGCTATTTGGATGAATAAAGAAAGTCAAAAGTGTGAAAGATAAAAAACAAAAGGAGGAAGTGTGAAAAGTGAATGGGCCAAATTGAGGTGCATATGAAGACGTATGCTTTCTTCCAATTCATTAAATCGGGCTAATATGAATCAGGTGAATTGAGTTCTGCTTTTGGAAACTGGGTTAAGAAGGGGTGCACCGTTCCTGGAGGTACTGCAATACCAGGTCAATGCGTGGAGTGGACAGAGCAAGCTCTTTTTCCATCTCCCTGTTCTAAAAATCCATTTAATATATGGTCCCCAGATAGGGGACGTATCAGATATTAAACTGATAAGAACAGATACTACACTTGATCTTAGCCAAAAGGCCGAGAAGCGATAACCAGAATTGGTTTGGGCCTCGAGTGGCACCCTGGCCTATGCCGGACACATCTTAGGGAGAGAGAGCGAGAGGGAGACAAACCCACGCCTACACAAGACATTTTGTCACCCAAGCCAACCCTTGAAAAGGCTGCTTTGCAGAGCCAAAACAAGAAGAATGGTGCGTTTTGCAGCCGCCGCCCACTGCAATGAATCTGAATAACTCCTCCTTTAGGGCGCAAGCAACTCCCCTCCCCCTTGCAGTCTTTCCAATTCACGATACAAAAAGACGGACAGGACAGGTTGCCTGACTTTCCGTCACTGCCACCCTTTGCCATCCTTACCCGTAGAAAGCCCTTTCATCATCCCCAAACCCTAATCTTTTCCCTTTCCTTCCCAGCCCCCAAACCCTGCCCTCTGTACCTTTCTCACCACCCGCTTCCCTTCTCCTGTCATCCCCCTACCACCCGGGAAAAAAAGAGATTGCCCCCTCCTTCCACTAGCCCACCCTCCCACCCAAAGAACAACTTCTTCTGCGCAGCTTGTTTTCTAGGCAGCAGCGCTATTGTGATGTCATCGGGGGGCATTGTGACAAGCCGCCAGTGTTCCGTCTCTTCATGTTGTGCACAGTTCAAACGGAAAATACATCAACAGGCAGACTACAGAAAAGCTTACTATCAAAGGTTAGAGGGGGGCTTTCTCAGAGGGCTTTTTACAGTTTTTCTATTCCCAATTAGCCGTTTAAGTGTACTTATTGAAAGTAGTAATTCTTTCATAGGCCGCCCTTTCTTAGTATTTGACGTTCCTTATATTGCGGTATGAGGCTTCGCAGTAGGTTGCAAACATTCATCACCCATGACTGTCCCCAATTGAGCTCAGAAGCTCAATGTCTATCATGACCTCTCTTTTAGAATGTCCAAGAGCAAGCAAACTATTCCTCCAGGAGAGGGCGCCAACAGACTACTAAAGAGATCATCATTACTCAAAGAAAACCCCAAAAACCAATGCATGATAGGAATAAACAGGTAACTTTCTTTGGAGTGGAAGCGGAGAGATCGCACCAGATGCCAATTCTAGATGTTATCACACCTGTGGTCACTGCAGCAGCAGGTGAATCCACTTTGTCCAAAAGGGATCTATTCCATTCAATTGCAAATGATCTAGATAAGACAGAGAACTGCAGCACGGGGACATAGCCGAGTTGGTCAGGTTGAGTGGTGATGAGTTTGCTATTTGGATGAATAAAGAAAGTCAAAAGTGTGAAAGATAAAAAACAAAAGGAGGAAGTGTGAAAAGTGAATGGGCCAAATTGAGGTGCATATGAAGACGTATGCTTTCTTCCAATTCATTAAATCGGGCTAATATGAATCAGGTGAATTGAGTTCTGCTTTTGGAAACTGGGTTAAGAAGGGGTGCACCGTTCCTGGAGGTACTGCAATACCAGGTCAATGCGTGGAGTGGACAGAGCAAGCTCTTTTTCCATCTCCCTGTTCTAAAAATCCATTTAATATATGGTCCCCAGATAGGGGACGTATCAGATATTAAACTGATAAGAACAGATTTTTGATTTAATGAAGCTTTCCAAAGCACCACAAAAAATGCATGACCGAAGTCACACCAAAAACAGTGCAAAGGCTAGGATTCGTGTGGACCCCACCGTGAGGAGAGGGTCCCCAAAAATCAACCCCGTCCCTCCGAGCCAGAAGGCCACAGCAAGGGTCAGGGATCTTCGGTGCTCCCCCAAGCCGAAGCCTGGTTGAGCCTTGTCGTTGCTCCCAGCGTCCACCCAGGCATCTTACCCAAGTGGAGTAGAGAGCTACTAGTTGTTGGTTTCGCAGCCGAAACTGCCCGGACCGTCAACCGGTGTTGGTTTCTCAGCCCAAGGCTAACCGGACCTCCAACCGGGTGTTGGTTTCTCAGCCGAAGCTGACCCAGACCTCCAACCGGGTGTTGGTTTCTCAGCCGAAGCTGACCCAGACCTCCAACCGGGTGTTAGTTTCTCAGCCCAAAGCTGACCAGACCTCCGACCGGGATTGTAAAAATTTCCCTTCCTAGCCAGAAGGCCGGGATAGGGTAATATGCTCAAAAAGTATGAAAAGGCAAGGTACGGTGTGCTACAGAGCCCAAGGCTTGCCGGGGTCCCAAGCCAGCAAGCTCAGACTCACTCCAGGGTCGTCAGTCCTGGGGCACGTTGTACCATAGCCCCCCACCCTTACTCAGTCTAATAGCCTCGATCCTGGTAGGGCCATGTTTTCCTCTAGATGAATATACTATCCACCCAGAGTACTAGCAAGCGCAACCTTCCAGTGTGCATTGTATCATTGTACTAAGGTGGCCTGGAGCTTAAACCACCTCTTCGAACAACACTACACTTGATCTTAGCCAAAAGGCCGAGAAGCGATAACCAGAATTGGTTTGGGCCTCGAGTGGCACCCTGGCCTATGCCGGACACATCTTAGGGAGAGAGAGCGAGAGGGAGACAAACCCACGCCTACACAAGACATTTTGTCACCCAAGCCAACCCTTGAAAAGGCTGCTTTGCAGAGCCAAAACAAGAAGAATGGTGCGTTTTGCAGCCGCCGCCCACTGCAATGAATCTGAATAACTCCTCCTTTAGGGCGCAAGCAACTCCCCTCCCCCTTGCAGTCTTTCCAATTCACGATACAAAAAGACGGACAGGACAGGTTGCCTGACTTTCCGTCACTGCCACCCTTTGCCATCCTTACCCGTAGAAAGCCCTTTCATCATCCCCAAACCCTAATCTTTTCCCTTTCCTTCCCAGCCCCCAAACCCTGCCCTCTGTACCTTTCTCACCACCCGCTTCCCTTCTCCTGTCATCCCCCTACCACCCGGGAAAAAAAGAGATTGCCCCCTCCTTCCACTAGCCCACCCTCCCACCCAAAGAACAACTTCTTCTGCGCAGCTTGTTTTCTAGGCAGCAGCGCTATTGTGATGTCATCGGGGGGCATTGTGACAAGCCGCCAGTGTTCCGTCTCTTCATGTTGTGCACAGTTCAAACGGAAAATACATCAACAGGCAGACTACAGAAAAGCTTACTATCAAAGGTTAGAGGGGGGCTTTCTCAGAGGGCTTTTTACAGTTTTTCTATTCCCAATTAGCCGTTTAAGTGTACTTATTGAAAGTAGTAATTCTTTCATAGGCCGCCCTTTCTTAGTATTTGACGTTCCTTATATTGCGGTATGAGGCTTCGCAGTAGGTTGCAAACATTCATCACCCATGACTGTCCCCAATTGAGCTCAGAAGCTCAATGTCTATCATGACCTCTCTTTTAGAATGTCCAAGAGCAAGCAAACTATTCCTCCAGGAGAGGGCGCCAACAGACTACTAAAGAGATCATCATTACTCAAAGAAAACCCCAAAAACCAATGCATGATAGGAATAAACAGGTAACTTTCTTTGGAGTGGAAGCGGAGAGATCGCACCAGATGCCAATTCTAGATGTTATCACACCTGTGGTCACTGCAGCAGCAGGTGAATCCACTTTGTCCAAAAGGGATCTATTCCATTCAATTGCAAATGATCTAGATAAGACAGAGAACTGCAGCACGGGGACATAGCCGAGTTGGTCAGGTTGAGTGGTGATGAGTTTGCTATTTGGATGAATAAAGAAAGTCAAAAGTGTGAAAGATAAAAAACAAAAGGAGGAAGTGTGAAAAGTGAATGGGCCAAATTGAGGTGCATATGAAGACGTATGCTTTCTTCCAATTCATTAAATCGGGCTAATATGAATCAGGTGAATTGAGTTCTGCTTTTGGAAACTGGGTTAAGAAGGGGTGCACCGTTCCTGGAGGTACTGCAATACCAGGTCAATGCGTGGAGTGGACAGAGCAAGCTCTTTTTCCATCTCCCTGTTCTAAAAATCCATTTAATATATGGTCCCCAGATAGGGGACGTATCAGATATTAAACTGATAAGAACAGATACTACACTTGATCTTAGCCAAAAGGCCGAGAAGCGATAACCAGAATTGGTTTGGGCCTCGAGTGGCACCCTGGCCTATGCCGGACACATCTTAGGGAGAGAGAGCGAGAGGGAGACAAACCCACGCCTACACAAGACATTTTGTCACCCAAGCCAACCCTTGAAAAGGCTGCTTTGCAGAGCCAAAACAAGAAGAATGGTGCGTTTTGCAGCCGCCGCCCACTGCAATGAATCTGAATAACTCCTCCTTTAGGGCGCAAGCAACTCCCCTCCCCCTTGCAGTCTTTCCAATTCACGATACAAAAAGACGGACAGGACAGGTTGCCTGACTTTCCGTCACTGCCACCCTTTGCCATCCTTACCCGTAGAAAGCCCTTTCATCATCCCCAAACCCTAATCTTTTCCCTTTCCTTCCCAGCCCCCAAACCCTGCCCTCTGTACCTTTCTCACCACCCGCTTCCCTTCTCCTGTCATCCCCCTACCACCCGGGAAAAAAAGAGATTGCCCCCTCCTTCCACTAGCCCACCCTCCCACCCAAAGAACAACTTCTTCTGCGCAGCTTGTTTTCTAGGCAGCAGCGCTATTGTGATGTCATCGGGGGGCATTGTGACAAGCCGCCAGTGTTCCGTCTCTTCATGTTGTGCACAGTTCAAACGGAAAATACATCAACAGGCAGACTACAGAAAAGCTTACTATCAAAGGTTAGAGGGGGGCTTTCTCAGAGGGCTTTTTACAGTTTTTCTATTCCCAATTAGCCGTTTAAGTGTACTTATTGAAAGTAGTAATTCTTTCATAGGCCGCCCTTTCTTAGTATTTGACGTTCCTTATATTGCGGTATGAGGCTTCGCAGTAGGTTGCAAACATTCATCACCCATGACTGTCCCCAATTGAGCTCAGAAGCTCAATGTCTATCATGACCTCTCTTTTAGAATGTCCAAGAGCAAGCAAACTATTCCTCCAGGAGAGGGCGCCAACAGACTACTAAAGAGATCATCATTACTCAAAGAAAACCCCAAAAACCAATGCATGATAGGAATAAACAGGTAACTTTCTTTGGAGTGGAAGCGGAGAGATCGCACCAGATGCCAATTCTAGATGTTATCACACCTGTGGTCACTGCAGCAGCAGGTGAATCCACTTTGTCCAAAAGGGATCTATTCCATTCAATTGCAAATGATCTAGATAAGACAGAGAACTGCAGCACGGGGACATAGCCGAGTTGGTCAGGTTGAGTGGTGATGAGTTTGCTATTTGGATGAATAAAGAAAGTCAAAAGTGTGAAAGATAAAAAACAAAAGGAGGAAGTGTGAAAAGTGAATGGGCCAAATTGAGGTGCATATGAAGACGTATGCTTTCTTCCAATTCATTAAATCGGGCTAATATGAATCAGGTGAATTGAGTTCTGCTTTTGGAAACTGGGTTAAGAAGGGGTGCACCGTTCCTGGAGGTACTGCAATACCAGGTCAATGCGTGGAGTGGACAGAGCAAGCTCTTTTTCCATCTCCCTGTTCTAAAAATCCATTTAATATATGGTCCCCAGATAGGGGACGTATCAGATATTAAACTGATAAGAACAGATACTACACTTGATCTTAGCCAAAAGGCCGAGAAGCGATAACCAGAATTGGTTTGGGCCTCGAGTGGCACCCTGGCCTATGCCGGACACATCTTAGGGAGAGAGAGCGAGAGGGAGACAAACCCACGCCTACACAAGACATTTTGTCACCCAAGCCAACCCTTGAAAAGGCTGCTTTGCAGAGCCAAAACAAGAAGAATGGTGCGTTTTGCAGCCGCCGCCCACTGCAATGAATCTGAATAACTCCTCCTTTAGGGCGCAAGCAACTCCCCTCCCCCTTGCAGTCTTTCCAATTCACGATACAAAAAGACGGACAGGACAGGTTGCCTGACTTTCCGTCACTGCCACCCTTTGCCATCCTTACCCGTAGAAAGCCCTTTCATCATCCCCAAACCCTAATCTTTTCCCTTTCCTTCCCAGCCCCCAAACCCTGCCCTCTGTACCTTTCTCACCACCCGCTTCCCTTCTCCTGTCATCCCCCTACCACCCGGGAAAAAAAGAGATTGCCCCCTCCTTCCACTAGCCCACCCTCCCACCCAAAGAACAACTTCTTCTGCGCAGCTTGTTTTCTAGGCAGCAGCGCTATTGTGATGTCATCGGGGGGCATTGTGACAAGCCGCCAGTGTTCCGTCTCTTCATGTTGTGCACAGTTCAAACGGAAAATACATCAACAGGCAGACTACAGAAAAGCTTACTATCAAAGGTTAGAGGGGGGCTTTCTCAGAGGGCTTTTTACAGTTTTTCTATTCCCAATTAGCCGTTTAAGTGTACTTATTGAAAGTAGTAATTCTTTCATAGGCCGCCCTTTCTTAGTATTTGACGTTCCTTATATTGCGGTATGAGGCTTCGCAGTAGGTTGCAAACATTCATCACCC
Source organism: Anomaloglossus baeobatrachus (assembly GCF_048569485.1). Taxonomy (NCBI): domain Eukaryota; kingdom Metazoa; phylum Chordata; class Amphibia; order Anura; family Aromobatidae; genus Anomaloglossus; species Anomaloglossus baeobatrachus. Next base: position 14,494 of record NW_027442592.1, read on the forward strand.
ATGACTGTCCCCAATTGAGCTCAGAAGCTCAATGTCTATCATGACCTCTCTTTTAGAATGTCCAAGAGCAAGCAAACTATTCCTCCAGGAGAGGGCGCCAACAGACTACTAAAGAGATCATCATTACTCAAAGAAAACCCCAAAAACCAATGCATGATAGGAATAAACAGGTAACTTTCTTTGGAGTGGAAGCGGAGAGATCGCACCAGATGCCAATTCTAGATGTTATCACACCTGTGGTCACTGCAGCAGCAGGTGAATCCACTTTGTCCAAAAGGGATCTATTCCATTCAATTGCAAATGATCTAGATAAGACAGAGAACTGCAGCACGGGGACATAGCCGAGTTGGTCAGGTTGAGTGGTGATGAGTTTGCTATTTGGATGAATAAAGAAAGTCAAAAGTGTGAAAGATAAAAAACAAAAGGAGGAAGTGTGAAAAGTGAATGGGCCAAATTGAGGTGCATATGAAGACGTATGCTTTCTTCCAATTCATTAAATCGGGCTAATATGAATCAGGTGAATTGAGTTCTGCTTTTGGAAACTGGGTTAAGAAGGGGTGCACCGTTCCTGGAGGTACTGCAATACCAGGTCAATGCGTGGAGTGGACAGAGCAAGCTCTTTTTCCATCTCCCTGTTCTAAAAATCCATTTAATATATGGTCCCCAGATAGGGGACGTATCAGATATTAAACTGATAAGAACAGATACTACACTTGATCTTAGCCAAAAGGCCGAGAAGCGATAACCAGAATTGGTTTGGGCCTCGAGTGGCACCCTGGCCTATGCCGGACACATCTTAGGGAGAGAGAGCGAGAGGGAGACAAACCCACGCCTACACAAGACATTTTGTCACCCAAGCCAACCCTTGAAAAGGCTGCTTTGCAGAGCCAAAACAAGAAGAATGGTGCGTTTTGCAGCCGCCGCCCACTGCAATGAATCTGAATAACTCCTCCTTTAGGGCGCAAGCAACTCCCCTCCCCCTTGCAGTCTTTCCAATTCACGATACAAAAAGACGGACAGGACAGGTTGCCTGACTTTCCGTCACTGCCACCCTTTGCCATCCTTACCCGTAGAAAGCCCTTTCATCATCCCCAAACCCTAATCTTTTCCCTTTCCTTCCCAGCCCCCAAACCCTGCCCTCTGTACCTTTCTCACCACCCGCTTCCCTTCTCCTGTCATCCCCCTACCACCCGGGAAAAAAAGAGATTGCCCCCTCCTTCCACTAGCCCACCCTCCCACCCAAAGAACAACTTCTTCTGCGCAGCTTGTTTTCTAGGCAGCAGCGCTATTGTGATGTCATCGGGGGGCATTGTGACAAGCCGCCAGTGTTCCGTCTCTTCATGTTGTGCACAGTTCAAACGGAAAATACATCAACAGGCAGACTACAGAAAAGCTTACTATCAAAGGTTAGAGGGGGGCTTTCTCAGAGGGCTTTTTACAGTTTTTCTATTCCCAATTAGCCGTTTAAGTGTACTTATTGAAAGTAGTAATTCTTTCATAGGCCGCCCTTTCTTAGTATTTGACGTTCCTTATATTGCGGTATGAGGCTTCGCAGTAGGTTGCAAACATTCATCACCCATGACTGTCCCCAATTGAGCTCAGAAGCTCAATGTCTATCATGACCTCTCTTTTAGAATGTCCAAGAGCAAGCAAACTATTCCTCCAGGAGAGGGCGCCAACAGACTACTAAAGAGATCATCATTACTCAAAGAAAACCCCAAAAACCAATGCATGATAGGAATAAACAGGTAACTTTCTTTGGAGTGGAAGCGGAGAGATCGCACCAGATGCCAATTCTAGATGTTATCACACCTGTGGTCACTGCAGCAGCAGGTGAATCCACTTTGTCCAAAAGGGATCTATTCCATTCAATTGCAAATGATCTAGATAAGACAGAGAACTGCAGCACGGGGACATAGCCGAGTTGGTCAGGTTGAGTGGTGATGAGTTTGCTATTTGGATGAATAAAGAAAGTCAAAAGTGTGAAAGATAAAAAACAAAAGGAGGAAGTGTGAAAAGTGAATGGGCCAAATTGAGGTGCATATGAAGACGTATGCTTTCTTCCAATTCATTAAATCGGGCTAATATGAATCAGGTGAATTGAGTTCTGCTTTTGGAAACTGGGTTAAGAAGGGGTGCACCGTTCCTGGAGGTACTGCAATACCAGGTCAATGCGTGGAGTGGACAGAGCAAGCTCTTTTTCCATCTCCCTGTTCTAAAAATCCATTTAATATATGGTCCCCAGATAGGGGACGTATCAGATATTAAACTGATAAGAACAGATACTACACTTGATCTTAGCCAAAAGGCCGAGAAGCGATAACCAGAATTGGTTTGGGCCTCGAGTGGCACCCTGGCCTATGCCGGACACATCTTAGGGAGAGAGAGCGAGAGGGAGACAAACCCACGCCTACACAAGACATTTTGTCACCCAAGCCAACCCTTGAAAAGGCTGCTTTGCAGAGCCAAAACAAGAAGAATGGTGCGTTTTGCAGCCGCCGCCCACTGCAATGAATCTGAATAACTCCTCCTTTAGGGCGCAAGCAACTCCCCTCCCCCTTGCAGTCTTTCCAATTCACGATACAAAAAGACGGACAGGACAGGTTGCCTGACTTTCCGTCACTGCCACCCTTTGCCATCCTTACCCGTAGAAAGCCCTTTCATCATCCCCAAACCCTAATCTTTTCCCTTTCCTTCCCAGCCCCCAAACCCTGCCCTCTGTACCTTTCTCACCACCCGCTTCCCTTCTCCTGTCATCCCCCTACCACCCGGGAAAAAAAGAGATTGCCCCCTCCTTCCACTAGCCCACCCTCCCACCCAAAGAACAACTTCTTCTGCGCAGCTTGTTTTCTAGGCAGCAGCGCTATTGTGATGTCATCGGGGGGCATTGTGACAAGCCGCCAGTGTTCCGTCTCTTCATGTTGTGCACAGTTCAAACGGAAAATACATCAACAGGCAGACTACAGAAAAGCTTACTATCAAAGGTTAGAGGGGGGCTTTCTCAGAGGGCTTTTTACAGTTTTTCTATTCCCAATTAGCCGTTTAAGTGTACTTATTGAAAGTAGTAATTCTTTCATAGGCCGCCCTTTCTTAGTATTTGACGTTCCTTATATTGCGGTATGAGGCTTCGCAGTAGGTTGCAAACATTCATCACCCATGACTGTCCCCAATTGAGCTCAGAAGCTCAATGTCTATCATGACCTCTCTTTTAGAATGTCCAAGAGCAAGCAAACTATTCCTCCAGGAGAGGGCGCCAACAGACTACTAAAGAGATCATCATTACTCAAAGAAAACCCCAAAAACCAATGCATGATAGGAATAAACAGGTAACTTTCTTTGGAGTGGAAGCGGAGAGATCGCACCAGATGCCAATTCTAGATGTTATCACACCTGTGGTCACTGCAGCAGCAGGTGAATCCACTTTGTCCAAAAGGGATCTATTCCATTCAATTGCAAATGATCTAGATAAGACAGAGAACTGCAGCACGGGGACATAGCCGAGTTGGTCAGGTTGAGTGGTGATGAGTTTGCTATTTGGATGAATAAAGAAAGTCAAAAGTGTGAAAGATAAAAAACAAAAGGAGGAAGTGTGAAAAGTGAATGGGCCAAATTGAGGTGCATATGAAGACGTATGCTTTCTTCCAATTCATTAAATCGGGCTAATATGAATCAGGTGAATTGAGTTCTGCTTTTGGAAACTGGGTTAAGAAGGGGTGCACCGTTCCTGGAGGTACTGCAATACCAGGTCAATGCGTGGAGTGGACAGAGCAAGCTCTTTTTCCATCTCCCTGTTCTAAAAATCCATTTAATATATGGTCCCCAGATAGGGGACGTATCAGATATTAAACTGATAAGAACAGATACTACACTTGATCTTAGCCAAAAGGCCGAGAAGCGATAACCAGAATTGGTTTGGGCCTCGAGTGGCACCCTGGCCTATGCCGGACACATCTTAGGGAGAGAGAGCGAGAGGGAGACAAACCCACGCCTACACAAGACATTTTGTCACCCAAGCCAACCCTTGAAAAGGCTGCTTTGCAGAGCCAAAACAAGAAGAATGGTGCGTTTTGCAGCCGCCGCCCACTGCAATGAATCTGAATAACTCCTCCTTTAGGGCGCAAGCAACTCCCCTCCCCCTTGCAGTCTTTCCAATTCACGATACAAAAAGACGGACAGGACAGGTTGCCTGACTTTCCGTCACTGCCACCCTTTGCCATCCTTACCCGTAGAAAGCCCTTTCATCATCCCCAAACCCTAATCTTTTCCCTTTCCTTCCCAGCCCCCAAACCCTGCCCTCTGTACCTTTCTCACCACCCGCTTCCCTTCTCCTGTCATCCCCCTACCACCCGGGAAAAAAAGAGATTGCCCCCTCCTTCCACTAGCCCACCCTCCCACCCAAAGAACAACTTCTTCTGCGCAGCTTGTTTTCTAGGCAGCAGCGCTATTGTGATGTCATCGGGGGGCATTGTGACAAGCCGCCAGTGTTCCGTCTCTTCATGTTGTGCACAGTTCAAACGGAAAATACATCAACAGGCAGACTACAGAAAAGCTTACTATCAAAGGTTAGAGGGGGGCTTTCTCAGAGGGCTTTTTACAGTTTTTCTATTCCCAATTAGCCGTTTAAGTGTACTTATTGAAAGTAGTAATTCTTTCATAGGCCGCCCTTTCTTAGTATTTGACGTTCCTTATATTGCGGTATGAGGCTTCGCAGTAGGTTGCAAACATTCATCACCCATGACTGTCCCCAATTGAGCTCAGAAGCTCAATGTCTATCATGACCTCTCTTTTAGAATGTCCAAGAGCAAGCAAACTATTCCTCCAGGAGAGGGCGCCAACAGACTACTAAAGAGATCATCATTACTCAAAGAAAACCCCAAAAACCAATGCATGATAGGAATAAACAGGTAACTTTCTTTGGAGTGGAAGCGGAGAGATCGCACCAGATGCCAATTCTAGATGTTATCACACCTGTGGTCACTGCAGCAGCAGGTGAATCCACTTTGTCCAAAAGGGATCTATTCCATTCAATTGCAAATGATCTAGATAAGACAGAGAACTGCAGCACGGGGACATAGCCGAGTTGGTCAGGTTGAGTGGTGATGAGTTTGCTATTTGGATGAATAAAGAAAGTCAAAAGTGTGAAAGATAAAAAACAAAAGGAGGAAGTGTGAAAAGTGAATGGGCCAAATTGAGGTGCATATGAAGACGTATGCTTTCTTCCAATTCATTAAATCGGGCTAATATGAATCAGGTGAATTGAGTTCTGCTTTTGGAAACTGGGTTAAGAAGGGGTGCACCGTTCCTGGAGGTACTGCAATACCAGGTCAATGCGTGGAGTGGACAGAGCAAGCTCTTTTTCCATCTCCCTGTTCTAAAAATCCATTTAATATATGGTCCCCAGATAGGGGACGTATCAGATATTAAACTGATAAGAACAGATACTACACTTGATCTTAGCCAAAAGGCCGAGAAGCGATAACCAGAATTGGTTTGGGCCTCGAGTGGCACCCTGGCCTATGCCGGACACATCTTAGGGAGAGAGAGCGAGAGGGAGACAAACCCACGCCTACACAAGACATTTTGTCACCCAAGCCAACCCTTGAAAAGGCTGCTTTGCAGAGCCAAAACAAGAAGAATGGTGCGTTTTGCAGCCGCCGCCCACTGCAATGAATCTGAATAACTCCTCCTTTAGGGCGCAAGCAACTCCCCTCCCCCTTGCAGTCTTTCCAATTCACGATACAAAAAGACGGACAGGACAGGTTGCCTGACTTTCCGTCACTGCCCACCCTTTGCCATCCTTACCCGTAGAAAGCCCTTTCATCATCCCCAAACCCTAATCTTTTCCCTTTCCTTCCCAGCCCCCAAACCCTGCCCTCTGTACCTTTCTCACCACCCGCTTCCCTTCTCCTGTCATCCCCCTACCACCCGGGAAAAAAAGAGATTGCCCCCTCCTTCCACTAGCCCACCCTCCCACCCAAAGAACAACTTCTTCTGCGCAGCTTGTTTTCTAGGCAGCAGCGCTATTGTGATGTCATCGGGGGGCATTGTGACAAGCCGCCAGTGTTCCGTCTCTTCATGTTGTGCACAGTTCAAACGGAAAATACATCAACAGGCAGACTACAGAAAAGCTTACTATCAAAGGTTAGAGGGGGGCTTTCTCAGAGGGCTTTTTACAGTTTTTCTATTCCCAATTAGCCGTTTAAGTGTACTTATTGAAAGTAGTAATTCTTTCATAGGCCGCCCTTTCTTAGTATTTGACGTTCCTTATATTGCGGTATGAGGCTTCGCAGTAGGTTGCAAACATTCATCACCCATGACTGTCCCCAATTGAGCTCAGAAGCTCAATGTCTATCATGACCTCTCTTTTAGAATGTCCAAGAGCAAGCAAACTATTCCTCCAGGAGAGGGCGCCAACAGACTACTAAAGAGATCATCATTACTCAAAGAAAACCCCAAAAACCAATGCATGATAGGAATAAACAGGTAACTTTCTTTGGAGTGGAAGCGGAGAGATCGCACCAGATGCCAATTCTAGATGTTATCACACCTGTGGTCACTGCAGCAGCAGGTGAATCCACTTTGTCCAAAAGGGATCTATTCCATTCAATTGCAAATGATCTAGATAAGACAGAGAACTGCAGCACGGGGACATAGCCGAGTTGGTCAGGTTGAGTGGTGATGAGTTTGCTATTTGGATGAATAAAGAAAGTCAAAAGTGTGAAAGATAAAAAACAAAAGGAGGAAGTGTGAAAAGTGAATGGGCCAAATTGAGGTGCATATGAAGACGTATGCTTTCTTCCAATTCATTAAATCGGGCTAATATGAATCAGGTGAATTGAGTTCTGCTTTTGGAAACTGGGTTAAGAAGGGGTGCACCGTTCCTGGAGGTACTGCAATACCAGGTCAATGCGTGGAGTGGACAGAGCAAGCTCTTTTTCCATCTCCCTGTTCTAAAAATCCATTTAATATATGGTCCCCAGATAGGGGACGTATCAGATATTAAACTGATAAGAACAGATACTACACTTGATCTTAGCCAAAAGGCCGAGAAGCGATAACCAGAATTGGTTTGGGCCTCGAGTGGCACCCTGGCCTATGCCGGACACATCTTAGGGAGAGAGAGCGAGAGGGAGACAAACCCACGCCTACACAAGACATTTTGTCACCCAAGCCAACCCTTGAAAAGGCTGCTTTGCAGAGCCAAAACAAGAAGAATGGTGCGTTTTGCAGCCGCCGCCCACTGCAATGAATCTGAATAACTCCTCCTTTAGGGCGCAAGCAACTCCCCTCCCCCTTGCAGTCTTTCCAATTCACGATACAAAAAGACGGACAGGACAGGTTGCCTGACTTTCCGTCACTGCCACCCTTTGCCATCCTTACCCGTAGAAAGCCCTTTCATCATCCCCAAACCCTAATCTTTTCCCTTTCCTTCCCAGCCCCCAAACCCTGCCCTCTGTACCTTTCTCACCACCCGCTTCCCTTCTCCTGTCATCCCCCTACCACCCGGGAAAAAAAGAGATTGCCCCCTCCTTCCACTAGCCCACCCTCCCACCCAAAGAACAACTTCTTCTGCGCAGCTTGTTTTCTAGGCAGCAGCGCTATTGTGATGTCATCGGGGGGCATTGTGACAAGCCGCCAGTGTTCCGTCTCTTCATGTTGTGCACAGTTCAAACGGAAAATACATCAACAGGCAGACTACAGAAAAGCTTACTATCAAAGGTTAGAGGGGGGCTTTCTCAGAGGGCTTTTTACAGTTTTTCTATTCCCAATTAGCCGTTTAAGTGTACTTATTGAAAGTAGTAATTCTTTCATAGGCCGCCCTTTCTTAGTATTTGACGTTCCTTATATTGCGGTATGAGGCTTCGCAGTAGGTTGCAAACATTCATCACCCATGACTGTCCCCAATTGAGCTCAGAAGCTCAATGTCTATCATGACCTCTCTTTTAGAATGTCCAAGAGCAAGCAAACTATTCCTCCAGGAGAGGGCGCCAACAGACTACTAAAGAGATCATCATTACTCAAAGAAAACCCCAAAAACCAATGCATGATAGGAATAAACAGGTAACTTTCTTTGGAGTGGAAGCGGAGAGATCGCACCAGATGCCAATTCTAGATGTTATCACACCTGTGGTCACTGCAGCAGCAGGTGAATCCACTTTGTCCAAAAGGGATCTATTCCATTCAATTGCAAATGATCTAGATAAGACAGAGAACTGCAGCACGGGGACATAGCCGAGTTGGTCAGGTTGAGTGGTGATGAGTTTGCTATTTGGATGAATAAAGAAAGTCAAAAGTGTGAAAGATAAAAAACAAAAGGAGGAAGTGTGAAAAGTGAATGGGCCAAATTGAGGTGCATATGAAGACGTATGCTTTCTTCCAATTCATTAAATCGGGCTAATATGAATCAGGTGAATTGAGTTCTGCTTTTGGAAACTGGGTTAAGAAGGGGTGCACCGTTCCTGGAGGTACTGCAATACCAGGTCAATGCGTGGAGTGGACAGAGCAAGCTCTTTTTCCATCTCCCTGTTCTAAAAATCCATTTAATATATGGTCCCCAGATAGGGGACGTATCAGATATTAAACTGATAAGAACAGATACTACACTTGATCTTAGCCAAAAGGCCGAGAAGCGATAACCAGAATTGGTTTGGGCCTCGAGTGGCACCCTGGCCTATGCCGGACACATCTTAGGGAGAGAGAGCGAGAGGGAGACAAACCCACGCCTACACAAGACATTTTGTCACCCAAGCCAACCCTTGAAAAGGCTGCTTTGCAGAGCCAAAACAAGAAGAATGGTGCGTTTTGCAGCCGCCGCCCACTGCAATGAATCTGAATAACTCCTCCTTTAGGGCGCAAGCAACTCCCCTCCCCCTTGCAGTCTTTCCAATTCACGATACAAAAAGACGGACAGGACAGGTTGCCTGACTTTCCGTCACTGCCACCCTTTGCCATCCTTACCCGTAGAAAGCCCTTTCATCATCCCCAAACCCTAATCTTTTCCCTTTCCTTCCCAGCCCCCAAACCCTGCCCTCTGTACCTTTCTCACCACCCGCTTCCCTTCTCCTGTCATCCCCCTACCACCCGGGAAAAAAAGAGATTGCCCCCTCCTTCCACTAGCCCACCCTCCCACCCAAAGAACAACTTCTTCTGCGCAGCTTGTTTTCTAGGCAGCAGCGCTATTGTGATGTCATCGGGGGGCATTGTGACAAGCCGCCAGTGTTCCGTCTCTTCATGTTGTGCACAGTTCAAACGGAAAATACATCAACAGGCAGACTACAGAAAAGCTTACTATCAAAGGTTAGAGGGGGGCTTTCTCAGAGGGCTTTTTACAGTTTTTCTATTCCCAATTAGCCGTTTAAGTGTACTTATTGAAAGTAGTAATTCTTTCATAGGCCGCCCTTTCTTAGTATTTGACGTTCCTTATATTGCGGTATGAGGCTTCGCAGTAGGTTGCAAACATTCATCACCCATGACTGTCCCCAATTGAGCTCAGAAGCTCAATGTCTATCATGACCTCTCTTTTAGAATGTCCAAGAGCAAGCAAACTATTCCTCCAGGAGAGGGCGCCAACAGACTACTAAAGAGATCATCATTACTCAAAGGAAAACCCCAAAAACCAATGCATGATAGGAATAAACAGGTAACTTTCTTTGGAGTGGAAGCGGAGAGATCGCACCAGATGCCAATTCTAGATGTTATCACACCTGTGGTCACTGCAGCAGCAGGTGAATCCACTTTGTCCAAAAGGGATCTATTCCATTCAATTGCAAATGATCTAGATAAGACAGAGAACTGCAGCACGGGGACATAGCCGAGTTGGTCAGGTTGAGTGGTGATGAGTTTGCTATTTGGATGAATAAAGAAAGTCAAAAGTGTGAAAGATAAAAAACAAAAGGAGGAAGTGTGAAAAGTGAATGGGCCAAATTGAGGTGCATATGAAGACGTATGCTTTCTTCCAATTCATTAAATCGGGCTAATATGAATCAGGTGAATTGAGTTCTGCTTTTGGAAACTGGGTTAAGAAGGGGTGCACCGTTCCTGGAGGTACTGCAATACCAGGTCAATGCGTGGAGTGGACAGAGCAAGCTCTTTTTCCATCTCCCTGTTCTAAAAATCCATTTAATATATGGTCCCCAGATAGGGGACGTATCAGATATTAAACTGATAAGAACAGATACTACACTTGATCTTAGCCAAAAGGCCGAGAAGCGATAACCAGAATTGGTTTGGGCCTCGAGTGGCACCCTGGCCTATGCCGGACACATCTTAGGGAGAGAGAGCGAGAGGGAGACAAACCCACGCCTACACAAGACATTTTGTCACCCAAGCCAACCCTTGAAAAGGCTGCTTTGCAGAGCCAAAACAAGAAGAATGGTGCGTTTTGCAGCCGCCGCCCACTGCAATGAATCTGAATAACTCCTCCTTTAGGGCGCAAGCAACTCCCCTCCCCCTTGCAGTCTTTCCAATTCACGATACAAAAAGACGGACAGGACAGGTTGCCTGACTTTCCGTCACTGCCACCCTTTGCCATCCTTACCCGTAGAAAGCCCTTTCATCATCCCCAAACCCTAATCTTTTCCCTTTCCTTCCCAGCCCCCAAACCCTGCCCTCTGTACCTTTCTCACCACCCGCTTCCCTTCTCCTGTCATCCCCCTACCACCCGGGAAAAAAAGAGATTGCCCCCTCCTTCCACTAGCCCACCCTCCCACCCAAAGAACAACTTCTTCTGCGCAGCTTGTTTTCTAGGCAGCAGCGCTATTGTGATGTCATCGGGGGGCATTGTGACAAGCCGCCAGTGTTCCGTCTCTTCATGTTGTGCACAGTTCAAACGGAAAATACATCAACAGGCAGACTACAGAAAAGCTTACTATCAAAGGTTAGAGGGGGGCTTTCTCAGAGGGCTTTTTACAGTTTTTCTATTCCCAATTAGCCGTTTAAGTGTACTTATTGAAAGTAGTAATTCTTTCATAGGCCGCCCTTTCTTAGTATTTGACGTTCCTTATATTGCGGTATGAGGCTTCGCAGTAGGTTGCAAACATTCATCACCCATGACTGTCCCCAATTGAGCTCAGAAGCTCAATGTCTATCATGACCTCTCTTTTAGAATGTCCAAGAGCAAGCAAACTATTCCTCCAGGAGAGGGCGCCAACAGACTACTAAAGAGATCATCATTACTCAAAGAAAACCCCAAAAACCAATGCATGATAGGAATAAACAGGTAACTTTCTTTGGAGTGGAAGCGGAGAGATCGCACCAGATGCCAATTCTAGATGTTATCACACCTGTGGTCACTGCAGCAGCAGGTGAATCCACTTTGTCCAAAAGGGATCTATTCCATTCAATTGCAAATGATCTAGATAAGACAGAGAACTGCAGCACGGGGACATAGCCGAGTTGGTCAGGTTGAGTGGTGATGAGTTTGCTATTTGGATGAATAAAGAAAGTCAAAAGTGTGAAAGATAAAAAACAAAAGGAGGAAGTGTGAAAAGTGAATGGGCCAAATTGAGGTGCATATGAAGACGTATGCTTTCTTCCAATTCATTAAATCGGGCTAATATGAATCAGGTGAATTGAGTTCTGCTTTTGGAAACTGGGTTAAGAAGGGGTGCACCGTTCCTGGAGGTACTGCAATACCAGGTCAATGCGTGGAGTGGACAGAGCAAGCTCTTTTTCCATCTCCCTGTTCTAAAAATCCATTTAATATATGGTCCCCAGATAGGGGACGTATCAGATATTAAACTGATAAGAACAGATACTACACTTGATCTTAGCCAAAAGGCCGAGAAGCGATAACCAGAATTGGTTTGGGCCTCGAGTGGCACCCTGGCCTATGCCGGACACATCTTAGGGAGAGAGAGCGAGAGGGAGACAAACCCACGCCTACACAAGACATTTTGTCACCCAAGCCAACCCTTGAAAAGGCTGCTTTGCAGAGCCAAAACAAGAAGAATGGTGCGTTTTGCAGCCGCCGCCCACTGCAATGAATCTGAATAACTCCTCCTTTAGGGCGCAAGCAACTCCCCTCCCCCTTGCAGTCTTTCCAATTCACGATACAAAAAGACGGACAGGACAGGTTGCCTGACTTTCCGTCACTGCCACCCTTTGCCATCCTTACCCGTAGAAAGCCCTTTCATCATCCCCAAACCCTAATCTTTTCCCTTTCCTTCCCAGCCCCCAAACCCTGCCCTCTGTACCTTTCTCACCACCCGCTTCCCTTCTCCTGTCATCCCCCTACCACCCGGGAAAAAAAGAGATTGCCCCCTCCTTCCACTAGCCCACCCTCCCACCCAAAGAACAACTTCTTCTGCGCAGCTTGTTTTCTAGGCAGCAGCGCTATTGTGATGTCATCGGGGGGCATTGTGACAAGCCGCCAGTGTTCCGTCTCTTCATGTTGTGCACAGTTCAAACGGAAAATACATCAACAGGCAGACTACAGAAAAGCTTACTATCAAAGGTTAGAGGGGGGCTTTCTCAGAGGGCTTTTTACAGTTTTTCTATTCCCAATTAGCCGTTTAAGTGTACTTATTGAAAGTAGTAATTCTTTCATAGGCCGCCCTTTCTTAGTATTTGACGTTCCTTATATTGCGGTATGAGGCTTCGCAGTAGGTTGCAAACATTCATCACCCATGACTGTCCCCAATTGAGCTCAGAAGCTCAATGTCTATCATGACCTCTCTTTTAGAATGTCCAAGAGCAAGCAAACTATTCCTCCAGGAGAGGGCGCCAACAGACTACTAAAGAGATCATCATTACTCAAAGAAAACCCCAAAAACCAATGCATGATAGGAATAAACAGGTAACTTTCTTTGGAGTGGAAGCGGAGAGATCGCACCAGATGCCAATTCTAGATGTTATCACACCTGTGGTCACTGCAGCAGCAGGTGAATCCACTTTGTCCAAAAGGGATCTATTCCATTCAATTGCAAATGATCTAGATAAGACAGAGAACTGCAGCACGGGGACATAGCCGAGTTGGTCAGGTTGAGTGGTGATGAGTTTGCTATTTGGATGAATAAAGAAAGTCAAAAGTGTGAAAGATAAAAAACAAAAGGAGGAAGTGTGAAAAGTGAATGGGCCAAATTGAGGTGCATATGAAGACGTATGCTTTCTTCCAATTCATTAAATCGGGCTAATATGAATCAGGTGAATTGAGTTCTGCTTTTGGAAACTGGGTTAAGAAGGGGTGCACCGTTCCTGGAGGTACTGCAATACCAGGTCAATGCGTGGAGTGGACAGAGCAAGCTCTTTTTCCATCTCCCTGTTCTAAAAATCCATTTAATATATGGTCCCCAGATAGGGGACGTATCAGATATTAAACTGATAAGAACAGATACTACACTTGATCTTAGCCAAAAGGCCGAGAAGCGATAACCAGAATTGGTTTGGGCCTCGAGTGGCACCCTGGCCTATGCCGGACACATCTTAGGGAGAGAGAGCGAGAGGGAGACAAACCCACGCCTACACAAGACATTTTGTCACCCAAGCCAACCCTTGAAAAGGCTGCTTTGCAGAGCCAAAACAAGAAGAATGGTGCGTTTTGCAGCCGCCGCCCACTGCAATGAATCTGAATAACTCCTCCTTTAGGGCGCAAGCAACTCCCCTCCCCCTTGCAGTCTTTCCAATTCACGATACAAAAAGACGGACAGGACAGGTTGCCTGACTTTCCGTCACTGCCACCCTTTGCCATCCTTACCCGTAGAAAGCCCTTTCATCATCCCCAAACCCTAATCTTTTCCCTTTCCTTCCCAGCCCCCAAACCCTGCCCTCTGTACCTTTCTCACCACCCGCTTCCCTTCTCCTGTCATCCCCCTACCACCCGGGAAAAAAAGAGATTGCCCCCTCCTTCCACTAGCCCACCCTCCCACCCAAAGAACAACTTCTTCTGCGCAGCTTGTTTTCTAGGCAGCAGCGCTATTGTGATGTCATCGGGGGGCATTGTGACAAGCCGCCAGTGTTCCGTCTCTTCATGTTGTGCACAGTTCAAACGGAAAATACATCAACAGGCAGACTACAGAAAAGCTTACTATCAAAGGTTAGAGGGGGGCTTTCTCAGAGGGCTTTTTACAGTTTTTCTATTCCCAATTAGCCGTTTAAGTGTACTTATTGAAAGTAGTAATTCTTTCATAGGCCGCCCTTTCTTAGTATTTGACGTTCCTTATATTGCGGTATGAGGCTTCGCAGTAGGTTGCAAACATTCATCACCCATGACTGTCCCCAATTGAGCTCAGAAGCTCAATGTCTATCATGACCTCTCTTTTAGAATGTCCAAGAGCAAGCAAACTATTCCTCCAGGAGAGGGCGCCAACAGACTACTAAAGAGATCATCATTACTCAAAGAAAACCCCAAAAACCAATGCATGATAGGAATAAACAGGTAACTTTCTTTGGAGTGGAAGCGGAGAGATCGCACCAGATGCCAATTCTAGATGTTATCACACCTGTGGTCACTGCAGCAGCAGGTGAATCCACTTTGTCCAAAAGGGATCTATTCCATTCAATTGCAAATGATCTAGATAAGACAGAGAACTGCAGCACGGGGACATAGCCGAGTTGGTCAGGTTGAGTGGTGATGAGTTTGCTATTTGGATGAATAAAGAAAGTCAAAAGTGTGAAAGATAAAAAACAAAAGGAGGAAGTGTGAAAAGTGAATGGGCCAAATTGAGGTGCATATGAAGACGTATGCTTTCTTCCAATTCATTAAATCGGGCTAATATGAATCAGGTGAATTGAGTTCTGCTTTTGGAAACTGGGTTAAGAAGGGGTGCACCGTTCCTGGAGGTACTGCAATACCAGGTCAATGCGTGGAGTGGACAGAGCAAGCTCTTTTTCCATCTCCCTGTTCTAAAAATCCATTTAATATATGGTCCCCAGATAGGGGACGTATCAGATATTAAACTGATAAGAACAGATTTTTGATTTAACAGCATCTTTATTATCATGCACTACTCACAAAAAGGTAACAAACCGTGTACAGTGCCGCAGCCCCGTACACACAGAACTATACAATCCTTCTTACATAGCCATAGAGTACGACGCACTAAACTATACATCACACTCCTATGCTTATCCATAACACTCAAGCTGAAAGAAAAAGTTAGACAATAAATAACAACGAACCGGCGATTGGGGGGTGGGGGTAGGGGAAAAGGGGGATAGGGTGGGGAAATCACAGGCCCGAAGCTTTATTGAAAGACGCACATAACGGGAAAAGGAGGGAGGGGGCATGGAAGAGGTCTAAACCTCCTCCTCGGCGCTGTCGTCCGGACTGTCCATGATGGAATAGTCTCTGAGCAGGCTGTGGATCAGCCTGCGGCAATCCTGGATAGACATCCTCTCCCTCTTCAAGATGAGCCGGTTCCTGGCGACCCAAATAGCGTCCTTAAAGCAGTTCATAAGGCGCCAAGCCTCCTGGATGGCTCCAACGGTGTGAGTCCCAGGGAAGAGTCCATAAAGTACGGAATGGTACGATAGGCTCCCTCTGGGGACGGAGTTCCTCAGGTCATCCTCCAGGGCAACCAACAGGCGCTGTGCGAAACGGCAGTCCCAAAAGGCGTGCAGCGATGTTTCCTCCACGAAGGGGCACCTTGGGCAGTACCGGGTTTTGCACAGGTTCCGGGCGTGCATGAATGACCGGACGGGCAGTCCGCCCTGTATCGCCATCCATGACAAGTCCTTGTGCCCGTTGGTCAATCCAGCCGATGACACGTTTGTCCAAACAGTCTCCAGTGTGTCGTGATGAAGTCCTGGAATGTTCTCCATTTCGTCCTTGGCTCTGATGAGTTTGTGGATAGTCTTTGGCTTCCACAAATCGGGCTTGAGTCCCTCCAGTTGGTGTTCCCTCACAAACCGAACCACGTCTCCGTAGAACCATGGCGCCGTCCAGTTGTAGGGGAAGGAGCTGTCCCACTTGTCCCAGCCTAACCGTCTCCAAAGGGGGAGCAGGAAGAAGCGAGACATGGACCCACCCGCGGAACCTCTCTTGACTCGCAGAGTTCGGCGAACGCAGTCACATACGAAGGAGGATCGCAGGAGGGTGGGGATATCGGGTACGCCCTTCCCACCCTTGCGAGGATCCTTGTACATGATGCTCCGCTTTACTCTGTCCATCTTGGATCCCCAGACAAAACGAAACACCGTCCTGGTAATGACCCTGCACACGGTGGCAAGGGGGGGCCAGGCCTGGGCCGTGTACTGCAGCACGGGCAGTACCTCGTTACGCAGGACCAGTGCTTTGCCCTCACAGGTGAGGCGTCTGAGGCTCCACAGACCGATCCGTTGGGTGATCTTGGTCAAGCGTTCCTCCCAGGACTTGAGGGCTGCTCCTTCCTTCCCGAACCAGACTCCAAGAACCTTGATGAAATCCGGCTGGATGCTGAAAGGGAAGGGGGCGGAAGAGGCCGGCTGCCAGTCCCCGAAGAGCATGGCTTCCGACTTCCCGCAGTTGACTTTGGCTCCCGAAGCCCGTCCGAAGGTCTCACAGGTCTGGACGAGGGTGTCGACTGAGCGCCGGTCCGCGCAGAAGACGGTCACGTCGTCCATGTAGAGCGAGCACTTGACCTCGAAGCGTTCTGGTCCTGGTGCGGTGATCCCTCTGATCTCTCCATTCCGCCGGATAGCCTCTGCAAAGAGTTCTATAACACAAACAAAAAGAAGAGGTGACAGAGGACAGCCT
Organism: Anomaloglossus baeobatrachus; assembly: GCF_048569485.1. Lineage (NCBI taxonomy): Eukaryota > Metazoa > Chordata > Amphibia > Anura > Aromobatidae > Anomaloglossus > Anomaloglossus baeobatrachus. Next base: position 31,166 of record NW_027442592.1, read on the forward strand.
TGTCTGACCCCTGAGAGGACCGGGAAGGGGTCAGTCTTCCAGCCGTTCACCAACACCGAGCTGTGAATATCAAAATACATTAGTTGGACATACAAGCAAAACATGTTACCCAAACCTAACCTGTGCAGAGCTTTGCCCAGGAACTCATGGGAAACACGGTCGAAGGCCTTTTCCTGATCCAACGAGATCAGGGCTGCGTGCACCCGGCGGGCTTTGATGTACTCGACCGTGTCCCGCATGAGAGCCAGGCTGTCTGCGATGCGACGTCCGGGGATGCCGCAGGTCTGGTCCGGGTGGATGATCCGTCCGATAACAGTCTTCAATCTCGTTGCCATCGTCTTGGCCAGGATCTTGTAGTCGACGTTCAGAAGGGTGATGGGACGCCAATTCTTCAGGTCGCACCTCTCTCCTTTACGCTTGTACAGGATCGTGACCATTCCTTCCCTCAGAGATGGAGGCATTCTGCCCTCCACCACCATCTCCTCATACAGCCCTAACAGGTCCGGACAGATTAGGTCTCCCAGCGCTACATAGAGCTCTGCTGGGAGGCCGTCACTGCCCGGTGTCCTGCCAGAACTAAAGGATTTGGCGGCCGAGAGCAGCTCGTCCACCGTCAGAGGAACATCCATGGCCGCCGCGTCTGCAGGGTCAAGATGGTTAGTGATACCTGACAGGAACTTATCGGCGGCCTCGGGGTCAGTAGTCTTGCGGGCGTAGAGTTCGCTGTAGAAGTCGCTGACGACCTTCATCACGTTCTCTTTCCCGCGTCGCATGTTTCCACTCTCGTCTCGTAGTTCATTCATGGGCGTGTGACCGGCGTGGAGTTTCCTGAAAAAGAACGAGTTACATTTCTCACCCTTCTCCAGGTTCTCCACTTTGGAACGGAAGACAATTCGCTCGGACTCCTCCTCGAAGTGCCTTTTCAGGCTCCTCTTAGTCTCCTCCAGCTCCTCTCTCACGTCCCAGCCGCATCGAAGAAGGTCCTGCAGGGAACGCAGCTCACGCTGGAGTCTCCTGAAGTCCCTCCTCTTCAGACACGCCTGTTGTTGACTCTTTGCCTGAAAGAAGAAACGGAACTCGAGTTTAACGTATTCCCACCAGTCAGAAACAGACTGGAAGCCCGCCTTGTAGGCCCGCCACGTGGAGTAGGCAGCTCTAAGCTCCTCCAGAATCTCACCCTTTTCCAGCAGAGAGCAGTTCAGCTTCCAGGAGCCCGGGCCAATGGGGAAGCCATGGCCCAGCACACCTTGAAAGTGAATGGCTCTGTGGTCAGAGAAGAAGCAGGGGACCATCGAGTGCCCACTCCGCCCAACCGCCCGAGAGGTAAACACAAAGTCAATCCTGGAACGCAGCGAGCCATCGGATCGGCACCATGAATAGTTCACGGATCCGTGTCCGATGGAGCCAACAACGTCCACAAGAGAGGCTTCGGTCACCATCTCAATGAGCAGTTTGGATGTGACGTCCAACTTGGCAGCCGTTCCAGAACTGCGTCCATCCTCCTCAATCGGGCAGTTGAAATCCCCGGCCATCACTACCGTCCTGGCGGTAGCGAGCTGAGGGCGCAGGGCTTGGAGGAGCTCCAGTCGATCGCTCTTCACAGGAGAAGCATACACATTGATGAACCTGACAGGTTCTCCCGCCCAGGTGCCATCCACGAGCAGTAACCTGCCGCAGACGATTTCCTGAACAGAGTCCAATGTGAAGGCGCTTCCCCTGATCAGCACGGCGACCCCCGCGGACCTACAGTCGCCCCCGCCAGACCAGTAGGATGGGCCATGGGTCCACTCCCTGGCCAGATGGTTGAAGGACCTAGAGGAGGGAAGGGAGCATTCCTGCAGGAAAAATACATCACTAGACTGAGTGTTAAGGAACGCAAAAATTGTCTGACGTCGGAACTTGTCTCTGATGCTCCTAACATTAATGGAAAAGATGTTAATGTTAGCAGTCATTGGAGGAAAGAGAAAGTTAGAGCAGGCGGTGTGCCTTAGTTACCACTCCGGTCGGGCGGTTCTTCCTCTTTGGCACCTGCTGGTAAGGGTATCTCCAGCAGACCCTCTTCTGCTAGCTGATCAAGCAGGGATGGTGCCTCAGTGGCTTCCGACTCCTCCATTTCTTCTTCGGCCACAAGGGACTCCACCATCTGCTCCAACACGTCCGGTTCTGGGAGGAGGCCATCCTCCTCTTCCTGGGGTGGGTTAAGGTCCACAATGAACAGCTTGGAAGGTTCTGCGACAGGACTATCTTCCACCTTCCTTTTCCTTTGGCCTGTACCTGAGGAGACAAGAGCTGGAAAATCCTCCTCGGTGAAAAGTGCAAGAGTGCTGAGGCCCTCTGCTCTCATGGTCTGGGGAGGGAGAGTGGGCTTTGGGGGGGGGGTGAGGAGACCAGCTGAGGAGTAGGGAAATGAGGTGGAGGTAGTGGAATCCTCAGTAGGGTTGGCCGGGGGGGGAGGGGTTTGGACAGGGGTGACAGGGGGGGGGACCAGGGAGGGGGCAGCAGTTTTCTTACCCTTCTTTTCCCTGGACTCCGTGGCTGCTGGGGCATCGGCTGGAGCCACGGTCGCCGGGTTCTTGGCCGCCTTGTCCTTGGCCTCTGTGGCCTTGGTCGTAGCTGCCTTGGTCGACGAAGCTGTGACTACCCGATACTGGGTCGCCGCGGCAACCCTTGCCCAGGATTTCTCCCGCTGTGGGCAGTCCTTGTAAAGGTGGTCCGCCTGTCCACATAGGTTGCAAGTCTTCTTCTTTGGGCAGTCCTTGGAGCTGTGTCCTGTCACCCGGCAAACCCTGCAGGCGTCCTCCTTGCAGGTCTTCATCGAATGCCCTTTCCCGCCACATTTCCTGCAGTTGTGTGGCATGTCCGGGTAGTAGATGAGACCATAGGAGTTTCCCAGAGAGAATGTCGGGGGCAGGTGCTGGAGACCATCCTCGGATGCTGGTTCCCTGTGGAGTCGAACGGTTACTGACCACTTACCCGTCCAGAATCCGTTGCCGTTAAGGATGTGGGATGGCTCCCTCACCACTATGCAGAGACGTCCCAGGAACGTGGAGATGTCTCTTCCTGGGGTGTGCGGGTTCCGCATGGAGACCGTGATCCTCTTCTCATCCCTCTGTATAGGACAGGATCCTAAAAAAGAATGAAAAGGGGAGTCCGGCATCGCTGCGTTCATCGCCTCCCAGTATCTCCTGCAGGCATTCACCGTGGCAAAGGTTACCAGAAAAATGCCAGTCATGAAGGTCTGGACACTCAGGGTTTCCGCCCTGGAGAAGCCCTGATCCAGAATCATCTTCTTGCAGAACACGTCGCTGGACATGTCCGGCAACCTACCATCCACCGCCTTTAGCTTCAGGGCGACCGTCTGCCGCATCCAAGGCTCCAGGGTTGGAGCCTTTTCAGGCGGCGTCCGGGCTCCCTCCGGCTGGCTGGCGTCGGAGGTGGGGGCCTCTTGGGCCGAAGAAGCCTCTGGATGAGCCTTCCTGGAGGTCCCTGGGTCCTGAGCCTTCCTGGCTGCCTTCTCTGGCTTGCTTGCCATGGCTGGTTCCTGCTTGAGTTCCCGGAGCTGGATCTTGGATTCTTCTCCGGGTGTCTTCTCCCGCTGTGTTCCTCCTCGAAGTTCCTCTGGTCTCCCCAAGTCTTCTCCGAGCCTTCGTCTTCTTGCTTCTTTCTGCCAAGCTCTTCTTCCGTCCGATCTCCCTCTTTCGGTCTCGGCTGGGCTTCGGAGCTTGTCTCCCTGATCGTATCTCGTCAAGTGTAGCTAGCTCAGTTTGTACTGATAAGAACAGATACTACACTTGATCTTAGCCAAAAGGCCGAGAAGCGATAACCAGAATTGGTTTGGGCCTCGAGTGGCACCCTGGCCTATGCCGGACACATCTTAGGGAGAGAGAGCGAGAGGGAGACAAACCCACGCCTACACAAGACATTTTGTCACCCAAGCCAACCCTTGAAAAGGCTGCTTTGCAGAGCCAAAACAAGAAGAATGGTGCGTTTTGCAGCCGCCGCCCACTGCAATGAATCTGAATAACTCCTCCTTTAGGGCGCAAGCAACTCCCCTCCCCCTTGCAGTCTTTCCAATTCACGATACAAAAAGACGGACAGGACAGGTTGCCTGACTTTCCGTCACTGCCACCCTTTGCCATCCTTACCCGTAGAAAGCCCTTTCATCATCCCCAAACCCTAATCTTTTCCCTTTCCTTCCCAGCCCCCAAACCCTGCCCTCTGTACCTTTCTCACCACCCGCTTCCCTTCTCCTGTCATCCCCCTACCACCCGGGAAAAAAAGAGATTGCCCCCTCCTTCCACTAGCCCACCCTCCCACCCAAAGAACAACTTCTTCTGCGCAGCTTGTTTTCTAGGCAGCAGCGCTATTGTGATGTCATCGGGGGGCATTGTGACAAGCCGCCAGTGTTCCGTCTCTTCATGTTGTGCACAGTTCAAACGGAAAATACATCAACAGGCAGACTACAGAAAAGCTTACTATCAAAGGTTAGAGGGGGGCTTTCTCAGAGGGCTTTTTACAGTTTTTCTATTCCCAATTAGCCGTTTAAGTGTACTTATTGAAAGTAGTAATTCTTTCATAGGCCGCCCTTTCTTAGTATTTGACGTTCCTTATATTGCGGTATGAGGCTTCGCAGTAGGTTGCAAACATTCATCACCCATGACTGTCCCCAATTGAGCTCAGAAGCTCAATGTCTATCATGACCTCTCTTTTAGAATGTCCAAGAGCAAGCAAACTATTCCTCCAGGAGAGGGCGCCAACAGACTACTAAAGAGATCATCATTACTCAAAGAAAACCCCAAAAACCAATGCATGATAGGAATAAACAGGTAACTTTCTTTGGAGTGGAAGCGGAGAGATCGCACCAGATGCCAATTCTAGATGTTATCACACCTGTGGTCACTGCAGCAGCAGGTGAATCCACTTTGTCCAAAAGGGATCTATTCCATTCAATTGCAAATGATCTAGATAAGACAGAGAACTGCAGCACGGGGACATAGCCGAGTTGGTCAGGTTGAGTGGTGATGAGTTTGCTATTTGGATGAATAAAGAAAGTCAAAAGTGTGAAAGATAAAAAACAAAAGGAGGAAGTGTGAAAAGTGAATGGGCCAAATTGAGGTGCATATGAAGACGTATGCTTTCTTCCAATTCATTAAATCGGGCTAATATGAATCAGGTGAATTGAGTTCTGCTTTTGGAAACTGGGTTAAGAAGGGGTGCACCGTTCCTGGAGGTACTGCAATACCAGGTCAATGCGTGGAGTGGACAGAGCAAGCTCTTTTTCCATCTCCCTGTTCTAAAAATCCATTTAATATATGGTCCCCAGATAGGGGACGTATCAGATATTAAACTGATAAGAACAGATACTACACTTGATCTTAGCCAAAAGGCCGAGAAGCGATAACCAGAATTGGTTTGGGCCTCGAGTGGCACCCTGGCCTATGCCGGACACATCTTAGGGAGAGAGAGCGAGAGGGAGACAAACCCACGCCTACACAAGACATTTTGTCACCCAAGCCAACCCTTGAAAAGGCTGCTTTGCAGAGCCAAAACAAGAAGAATGGTGCGTTTTGCAGCCGCCGCCCACTGCAATGAATCTGAATAACTCCTCCTTTAGGGCGCAAGCAACTCCCCTCCCCCTTGCAGTCTTTCCAATTCACGATACAAAAAGACGGACAGGACAGGTTGCCTGACTTTCCGTCACTGCCACCCTTTGCCATCCTTACCCGTAGAAAGCCCTTTCATCATCCCCAAACCCTAATCTTTTCCCTTTCCTTCCCAGCCCCCAAACCCTGCCCTCTGTACCTTTCTCACCACCCGCTTCCCTTCTCCTGTCATCCCCCTACCACCCGGGAAAAAAAGAGATTGCCCCCTCCTTCCACTAGCCCACCCTCCCACCCAAAGAACAACTTCTTCTGCGCAGCTTGTTTTCTAGGCAGCAGCGCTATTGTGATGTCATCGGGGGGCATTGTGACAAGCCGCCAGTGTTCCGTCTCTTCATGTTGTGCACAGTTCAAACGGAAAATACATCAACAGGCAGACTACAGAAAAGCTTACTATCAAAGGTTAGAGGGGGGCTTTCTCAGAGGGCTTTTTACAGTTTTTCTATTCCCAATTAGCCGTTTAAGTGTACTTATTGAAAGTAGTAATTCTTTCATAGGCCGCCCTTTCTTAGTATTTGACGTTCCTTATATTGCGGTATGAGGCTTCGCAGTAGGTTGCAAACATTCATCACCCATGACTGTCCCCAATTGAGCTCAGAAGCTCAATGTCTATCATGACCTCTCTTTTAGAATGTCCAAGAGCAAGCAAACTATTCCTCCAGGAGAGGGCGCCAACAGACTACTAAAGAGATCATCATTACTCAAAGAAAACCCCAAAAACCAATGCATGATAGGAATAAACAGGTAACTTTCTTTGGAGTGGAAGCGGAGAGATCGCACCAGATGCCAATTCTAGATGTTATCACACCTGTGGTCACTGCAGCAGCAGGTGAATCCACTTTGTCCAAAAGGGATCTATTCCATTCAATTGCAAATGATCTAGATAAGACAGAGAACTGCAGCACGGGGACATAGCCGAGTTGGTCAGGTTGAGTGGTGATGAGTTTGCTATTTGGATGAATAAAGAAAGTCAAAAGTGTGAAAGATAAAAAACAAAAGGAGGAAGTGTGAAAAGTGAATGGGCCAAATTGAGGTGCATATGAAGACGTATGCTTTCTTCCAATTCATTAAATCGGGCTAATATGAATCAGGTGAATTGAGTTCTGCTTTTGGAAACTGGGTTAAGAAGGGGTGCACCGTTCCTGGAGGTACTGCAATACCAGGTCAATGCGTGGAGTGGACAGAGCAAGCTCTTTTTCCATCTCCCTGTTCTAAAAATCCATTTAATATATGGTCCCCAGATAGGGGACGTATCAGATATTAAACTGATAAGAACAGATACTACACTTGATCTTAGCCAAAAGGCCGAGAAGCGATAACCAGAATTGGTTTGGGCCTCGAGTGGCACCCTGGCCTATGCCGGACACATCTTAGGGAGAGAGAGCGAGAGGGAGACAAACCCACGCCTACACAAGACATTTTGTCACCCAAGCCAACCCTTGAAAAGGCTGCTTTGCAGAGCCAAAACAAGAAGAATGGTGCGTTTTGCAGCCGCCGCCCACTGCAATGAATCTGAATAACTCCTCCTTTAGGGCGCAAGCAACTCCCCTCCCCCTTGCAGTCTTTCCAATTCACGATACAAAAAGACGGACAGGACAGGTTGCCTGACTTTCCGTCACTGCCACCCTTTGCCATCCTTACCCGTAGAAAGCCCTTTCATCATCCCCAAACCCTAATCTTTTCCCTTTCCTTCCCAGCCCCCAAACCCTGCCCTCTGTACCTTTCTCACCACCCGCTTCCCTTCTCCTGTCATCCCCCTACCACCCGGGAAAAAAAGAGATTGCCCCCTCCTTCCACTAGCCCACCCTCCCACCCAAAGAACAACTTCTTCTGCGCAGCTTGTTTTCTAGGCAGCAGCGCTATTGTGATGTCATCGGGGGGCATTGTGACAAGCCGCCAGTGTTCCGTCTCTTCATGTTGTGCACAGTTCAAACGGAAAATACATCAACAGGCAGACTACAGAAAAGCTTACTATCAAAGGTTAGAGGGGGGCTTTCTCAGAGGGCTTTTTACAGTTTTTCTATTCCCAATTAGCCGTTTAAGTGTACTTATTGAAAGTAGTAATTCTTTCATAGGCCGCCCTTTCTTAGTATTTGACGTTCCTTATATTGCGGTATGAGGCTTCGCAGTAGGTTGCAAACATTCATCACCCATGACTGTCCCCAATTGAGCTCAGAAGCTCAATGTCTATCATGACCTCTCTTTTAGAATGTCCAAGAGCAAGCAAACTATTCCTCCAGGAGAGGGCGCCAACAGACTACTAAAGAGATCATCATTACTCAAAGAAAACCCCAAAAACCAATGCATGATAGGAATAAACAGGTAACTTTCTTTGGAGTGGAAGCGGAGAGATCGCACCAGATGCCAATTCTAGATGTTATCACACCTGTGGTCACTGCAGCAGCAGGTGAATCCACTTTGTCCAAAAGGGATCTATTCCATTCAATTGCAAATGATCTAGATAAGACAGAGAACTGCAGCACGGGGACATAGCCGAGTTGGTCAGGTTGAGTGGTGATGAGTTTGCTATTTGGATGAATAAAGAAAGTCAAAAGTGTGAAAGATAAAAAACAAAAGGAGGAAGTGTGAAAAGTGAATGGGCCAAATTGAGGTGCATATGAAGACGTATGCTTTCTTCCAATTCATTAAATCGGGCTAATATGAATCAGGTGAATTGAGTTCTGCTTTTGGAAACTGGGTTAAGAAGGGGTGCACCGTTCCTGGAGGTACTGCAATACCAGGTCAATGCGTGGAGTGGACAGAGCAAGCTCTTTTTCCATCTCCCTGTTCTAAAAATCCATTTAATATATGGTCCCCAGATAGGGGACGTATCAGATATTAAACTGATAAGAACAGATACTACACTTGATCTTAGCCAAAAGGCCGAGAAGCGATAACCAGAATTGGTTTGGGCCTCGAGTGGCACCCTGGCCTATGCCGGACACATCTTAGGGAGAGAGAGCGAGAGGGAGACAAACCCACGCCTACACAAGACATTTTGTCACCCAAGCCAACCCTTGAAAAGGCTGCTTTGCAGAGCCAAAACAAGAAGAATGGTGCGTTTTGCAGCCGCCGCCCACTGCAATGAATCTGAATAACTCCTCCTTTAGGGCGCAAGCAACTCCCCTCCCCCTTGCAGTCTTTCCAATTCACGATACAAAAAGACGGACAGGACAGGTTGCCTGACTTTCCGTCACTGCCACCCTTTGCCATCCTTACCCGTAGAAAGCCCTTTCATCATCCCCAAACCCTAATCTTTTCCCTTTCCTTCCCAGCCCCCAAACCCTGCCCTCTGTACCTTTCTCACCACCCGCTTCCCTTCTCCTGTCATCCCCCTACCACCCGGGAAAAAAAGAGATTGCCCCCTCCTTCCACTAGCCCACCCTCCCACCCAAAGAACAACTTCTTCTGCGCAGCTTGTTTTCTAGGCAGCAGCGCTATTGTGATGTCATCGGGGGGCATTGTGACAAGCCGCCAGTGTTCCGTCTCTTCATGTTGTGCACAGTTCAAACGGAAAATACATCAACAGGCAGACTACAGAAAAGCTTACTATCAAAGGTTAGAGGGGGGCTTTCTCAGAGGGCTTTTTACAGTTTTTCTATTCCCAATTAGCCGTTTAAGTGTACTTATTGAAAGTAGTAATTCTTTCATAGGCCGCCCTTTCTTAGTATTTGACGTTCCTTATATTGCGGTATGAGGCTTCGCAGTAGGTTGCAAACATTCATCACCCATGACTGTCCCCAATTGAGCTCAGAAGCTCAATGTCTATCATGACCTCTCTTTTAGAATGTCCAAGAGCAAGCAAACTATTCCTCCAGGAGAGGGCGCCAACAGACTACTAAAGAGATCATCATTACTCAAAGAAAACCCCAAAAACCAATGCATGATAGGAATAAACAGGTAACTTTCTTTGGAGTGGAAGCGGAGAGATCGCACCAGATGCCAATTCTAGATGTTATCACACCTGTGGTCACTGCAGCAGCAGGTGAATCCACTTTGTCCAAAAGGGATCTATTCCATTCAATTGCAAATGATCTAGATAAGACAGAGAACTGCAGCACGGGGACATAGCCGAGTTGGTCAGGTTGAGTGGTGATGAGTTTGCTATTTGGATGAATAAAGAAAGTCAAAAGTGTGAAAGATAAAAAACAAAAGGAGGAAGTGTGAAAAGTGAATGGGCCAAATTGAGGTGCATATGAAGACGTATGCTTTCTTCCAATTCATTAAATCGGGCTAATATGAATCAGGTGAATTGAGTTCTGCTTTTGGAAACTGGGTTAAGAAGGGGTGCACCGTTCCTGGAGGTACTGCAATACCAGGTCAATGCGTGGAGTGGACAGAGCAAGCTCTTTTTCCATCTCCCTGTTCTAAAAATCCATTTAATATATGGTCCCCAGATAGGGGACGTATCAGATATTAAACTGATAAGAACAGATACTACACTTGATCTTAGCCAAAAGGCCGAGAAGCGATAACCAGAATTGGTTTGGGCCTCGAGTGGCACCCTGGCCTATGCCGGACACATCTTAGGGAGAGAGAGCGAGAGGGAGACAAACCCACGCCTACACAAGACATTTTGTCACCCAAGCCAACCCTTGAAAAGGCTGCTTTGCAGAGCCAAAACAAGAAGAATGGTGCGTTTTGCAGCCGCCGCCCACTGCAATGAATCTGAATAACTCCTCCTTTAGGGCGCAAGCAACTCCCCTCCCCCTTGCAGTCTTTCCAATTCACGATACAAAAAGACGGACAGGACAGGTTGCCTGACTTTCCGTCACTGCCACCCTTTGCCATCCTTACCCGTAGAAAGCCCTTTCATCATCCCCAAACCCTAATCTTTTCCCTTTCCTTCCCAGCCCCCAAACCCTGCCCTCTGTACCTTTCTCACCACCCGCTTCCCTTCTCCTGTCATCCCCCTACCACCCGGGAAAAAAAGAGATTGCCCCCTCCTTCCACTAGCCCACCCTCCCACCCAAAGAACAACTTCTTCTGCGCAGCTTGTTTTCTAGGCAGCAGCGCTATTGTGATGTCATCGGGGGGCATTGTGACAAGCCGCCAGTGTTCCGTCTCTTCATGTTGTGCACAGTTCAAACGGAAAATACATCAACAGGCAGACTACAGAAAAGCTTACTATCAAAGGTTAGAGGGGGGCTTTCTCAGAGGGCTTTTTACAGTTTTTCTATTCCCAATTAGCCGTTTAAGTGTACTTATTGAAAGTAGTAATTCTTTCATAGGCCGCCCTTTCTTAGTATTTGACGTTCCTTATATTGCGGTATGAGGCTTCGCAGTAGGTTGCAAACATTCATCACCCATGACTGTCCCCAATTGAGCTCAGAAGCTCAATGTCTATCATGACCTCTCTTTTAGAATGTCCAAGAGCAAGCAAACTATTCCTCCAGGAGAGGGCGCCAACAGACTACTAAAGAGATCATCATTACTCAAAGAAAACCCCAAAAACCAATGCATGATAGGAATAAACAGGTAACTTTCTTTGGAGTGGAAGCGGAGAGATCGCACCAGATGCCAATTCTAGATGTTATCACACCTGTGGTCACTGCAGCAGCAGGTGAATCCACTTTGTCCAAAAGGGATCTATTCCATTCAATTGCAAATGATCTAGATAAGACAGAGAACTGCAGCACGGGGACATAGCCGAGTTGGTCAGGTTGAGTGGTGATGAGTTTGCTATTTGGATGAATAAAGAAAGTCAAAAGTGTGAAAGATAAAAAACAAAAGGAGGAAGTGTGAAAAGTGAATGGGCCAAATTGAGGTGCATATGAAGACGTATGCTTTCTTCCAATTCATTAAATCGGGCTAATATGAATCAGGTGAATTGAGTTCTGCTTTTGGAAACTGGGTTAAGAAGGGGTGCACCGTTCCTGGAGGTACTGCAATACCAGGTCAATGCGTGGAGTGGACAGAGCAAGCTCTTTTTCCATCTCCCTGTTCTAAAAATCCATTTAATATATGGTCCCCAGATAGGGGACGTATCAGATATTAAACTGATAAGAACAGATACTACACTTGATCTTAGCCAAAAGGCCGAGAAGCGATAACCAGAATTGGTTTGGGCCTCGAGTGGCACCCTGGCCTATGCCGGACACATCTTAGGGAGAGAGAGCGAGAGGGAGACAAACCCACGCCTACACAAGACATTTTGTCACCCAAGCCAACCCTTGAAAAGGCTGCTTTGCAGAGCCAAAACAAGAAGAATGGTGCGTTTTGCAGCCGCCGCCCACTGCAATGAATCTGAATAACTCCTCCTTTAGGGCGCAAGCAACTCCCCTCCCCCTTGCAGTCTTTCCAATTCACGATACAAAAAGACGGACAGGACAGGTTGCCTGACTTTCCGTCACTGCCACCCTTTGCCATCCTTACCCGTAGAAAGCCCTTTCATCATCCCCAAACCCTAATCTTTTCCCTTTCCTTCCCAGCCCCCAAACCCTGCCCTCTGTACCTTTCTCACCACCCGCTTCCCTTCTCCTGTCATCCCCCTACCACCCGGGAAAAAAAGAGATTGCCCCCTCCTTCCACTAGCCCACCCTCCCACCCAAAGAACAACTTCTTCTGCGCAGCTTGTTTTCTAGGCAGCAGCGCTATTGTGATGTCATCGGGGGGCATTGTGACAAGCCGCCAGTGTTCCGTCTCTTCATGTTGTGCACAGTTCAAACGGAAAATACATCAACAGGCAGACTACAGAAAAGCTTACTATCAAAGGTTAGAGGGGGGCTTTCTCAGAGGGCTTTTTACAGTTTTTCTATTCCCAATTAGCCGTTTAAGTGTACTTATTGAAAGTAGTAATTCTTTCATAGGCCGCCCTTTCTTAGTATTTGACGTTCCTTATATTGCGGTATGAGGCTTCGCAGTAGGTTGCAAACATTCATCACCCATGACTGTCCCCAATTGAGCTCAGAAGCTCAATGTCTATCATGACCTCTCTTTTAGAATGTCCAAGAGCAAGCAAACTATTCCTCCAGGAGAGGGCGCCAACAGACTACTAAAGAGATCATCATTACTCAAAGAAAACCCCAAAAACCAATGCATGATAGGAATAAACAGGTAACTTTCTTTGGAGTGGAAGCGGAGAGATCGCACCAGATGCCAATTCTAGATGTTATCACACCTGTGGTCACTGCAGCAGCAGGTGAATCCACTTTGTCCAAAAGGGATCTATTCCATTCAATTGCAAATGATCTAGATAAGACAGAGAACTGCAGCACGGGGACATAGCCGAGTTGGTCAGGTTGAGTGGTGATGAGTTTGCTATTTGGATGAATAAAGAAAGTCAAAAGTGTGAAAGATAAAAAACAAAAGGAGGAAGTGTGAAAAGTGAATGGGCCAAATTGAGGTGCATATGAAGACGTATGCTTTCTTCCAATTCATTAAATCGGGCTAATATGAATCAGGTGAATTGAGTTCTGCTTTTGGAAACTGGGTTAAGAAGGGGTGCACCGTTCCTGGAGGTACTGCAATACCAGGTCAATGCGTGGAGTGGACAGAGCAAGCTCTTTTTCCATCTCCCTGTTCTAAAAATCCATTTAATATATGGTCCCCAGATAGGGGACGTATCAGATATTAAACTGATAAGAACAGATACTACACTTGATCTTAGCCAAAAGGCCGAGAAGCGATAACCAGAATTGGTTTGGGCCTCGAGTGGCACCCTGGCCTATGCCGGACACATCTTAGGGAGAGAGAGCGAGAGGGAGACAAACCCACGCCTACACAAGACATTTTGTCACCCAAGCCAACCCTTGAAAAGGCTGCTTTGCAGAGCCAAAACAAGAAGAATGGTGCGTTTTGCAGCCGCCGCCCACTGCAATGAATCTGAATAACTCCTCCTTTAGGGCGCAAGCAACTCCCCTCCCCCTTGCAGTCTTTCCAATTCACGATACAAAAAGACGGACAGGACAGGTTGCCTGACTTTCCGTCACTGCCACCCTTTGCCATCCTTACCCGTAGAAAGCCCTTTCATCATCCCCAAACCCTAATCTTTTCCCTTTCCTTCCCAGCCCCCAAACCCTGCCCTCTGTACCTTTCTCACCACCCGCTTCCCTTCTCCTGTCATCCCCCTACCACCCGGGAAAAAAAGAGATTGCCCCCTCCTTCCACTAGCCCACCCTCCCACCCAAAGAACAACTTCTTCTGCGCAGCTTGTTTTCTAGGCAGCAGCGCTATTGTGATGTCATCGGGGGGCATTGTGACAAGCCGCCAGTGTTCCGTCTCTTCATGTTGTGCACAGTTCAAACGGAAAATACATCAACAGGCAGACTACAGAAAAGCTTACTATCAAAGGTTAGAGGGGGGCTTTCTCAGAGGGCTTTTTACAGTTTTTCTATTCCCAATTAGCCGTTTAAGTGTACTTATTGAAAGTAGTAATTCTTTCATAGGCCGCCCTTTCTTAGTATTTGACGTTCCTTATATTGCGGTATGAGGCTTCGCAGTAGGTTGCAAACATTCATCACCCATGACTGTCCCCAATTGAGCTCAGAAGCTCAATGTCTATCATGACCTCTCTTTTAGAATGTCCAAGAGCAAGCAAACTATTCCTCCAGGAGAGGGCGCCAACAGACTACTAAAGAGATCATCATTACTCAAAGAAAACCCCAAAAACCAATGCATGATAGGAATAAACAGGTAACTTTCTTTGGAGTGGAAGCGGAGAGATCGCACCAGATGCCAATTCTAGATGTTATCACACCTGTGGTCACTGCAGCAGCAGGTGAATCCACTTTGTCCAAAAGGGATCTATTCCATTCAATTGCAAATGATCTAGATAAGACAGAGAACTGCAGCACGGGGACATAGCCGAGTTGGTCAGGTTGAGTGGTGATGAGTTTGCTATTTGGATGAATAAAGAAAGTCAAAAGTGTGAAAGATAAAAAACAAAAGGAGGAAGTGTGAAAAGTGAATGGGCCAAATTGAGGTGCATATGAAGACGTATGCTTTCTTCCAATTCATTAAATCGGGCTAATATGAATCAGGTGAATTGAGTTCTGCTTTTGGAAACTGGGTTAAGAAGGGGTGCACCGTTCCTGGAGGTACTGCAATACCAGGTCAATGCGTGGAGTGGACAGAGCAAGCTCTTTTTCCATCTCCCTGTTCTAAAAATCCATTTAATATATGGTCCCCAGATAGGGGACGTATCAGATATTAAACTGATAAGAACAGATACTACACTTGATCTTAGCCAAAAGGCCGAGAAGCGATAACCAGAATTGGTTTGGGCCTCGAGTGGCACCCTGGCCTATGCCGGACACATCTTAGGGAGAGAGAGCGAGAGGGAGACAAACCCACGCCTACACAAGACATTTTGTCACCCAAGCCAACCCTTGAAAAGGCTGCTTTGCAGAGCCAAAACAAGAAGAATGGTGCGTTTTGCAGCCGCCGCCCACTGCAATGAATCTGAATAACTCCTCCTTTAGGGCGCAAGCAACTCCCCTCCCCCTTGCAGTCTTTCCAATTCACGATACAAAAAGACGGACAGGACAGGTTGCCTGACTTTCCGTCACTGCCACCCTTTGCCATCCTTACCCGTAGAAAGCCCTTTCATCATCCCCAAACCCTAATCTTTTCCCTTTCCTTCCCAGCCCCCAAACCCTGCCCTCTGTACCTTTCTCACCACCCGCTTCCCTTCTCCTGTCATCCCCCTACCACCCGGGAAAAAAAGAGATTGCCCCCTCCTTCCACTAGCCCACCCTCCCACCCAAAGAACAACTTCTTCTGCGCAGCTTGTTTTCTAGGCAGCAGCGCTATTGTGATGTCATCGGGGGGCATTGTGACAAGCCGCCAGTGTTCCGTCTCTTCATGTTGTGCACAGTTCAAACGGAAAATACATCAACAGGCAGACTACAGAAAAGCTTACTATCAAAGGTTAGAGGGGGGCTTTCTCAGAGGGCTTTTTACAGTTTTTCTATTCCCAATTAGCCGTTTAAGTGTACTTATTGAAAGTAGTAATTCTTTCATAGGCCGCCCTTTCTTAGTATTTGACGTTCCTTATATTGCGGTATGAGGCTTCGCAGTAGGTTGCAAACATTCATCACCCATGACTGTCCCCAATTGAGCTCAGAAGCTCAATGTCTATCATGACCTCTCTTTTAGAATGTCCAAGAGCAAGCAAACTATTCCTCCAGGAGAGGGCGCCAACAGACTACTAAAGAGATCATCATTACTCAAAGAAAACCCCAAAAACCAATGCATGATAGGAATAAACAGGTAACTTTCTTTGGAGTGGAAGCGGAGAGATCGCACCAGATGCCAATTCTAGATGTTATCACACCTGTGGTCACTGCAGCAGCAGGTGAATCCACTTTGTCCAAAAGGGATCTATTCCATTCAATTGCAAATGATCTAGATAAGACAGAGAACTGCAGCACGGGGACATAGCCGAGTTGGTCAGGTTGAGTGGTGATGAGTTTGCTATTTGGATGAATAAAGAAAGTCAAAAGTGTGAAAGATAAAAAACAAAAGGAGGAAGTGTGAAAAGTGAATGGGCCAAATTGAGGTGCATATGAAGACGTATGCTTTCTTCCAATTCATTAAATCGGGCTAATATGAATCAGGTGAATTGAGTTCTGCTTTTGGAAACTGGGTTAAGAAGGGGTGCACCGTTCCTGGAGGTACTGCAATACCAGGTCAATGCGTGGAGTGGACAGAGCAAGCTCTTTTTCCATCTCCCTGTTCTAAAAATCCATTTAATATATGGTCCCCAGATAGGGGACGTATCAGATATTAAACTGATAAGAACAGATACTACACTTGATCTTAGCCAAAAGGCCGAGAAGCGATAACCAGAATTGGTTTGGGCCTCGAGTGGCACCCTGGCCTATGCCGGACACATCTTAGGGAGAGAGAGCGAGAGGGAGACAAACCCACGCCTACACAAGACATTTTGTCACCCAAGCCAACCCTTGAAAAGGCTGCTTTGCAGAGCCAAAACAAGAAGAATGGTGCGTTTTGCAGCCGCCGCCCACTGCAATGAATCTGAATAACTCCTCCTTTAGGGCGCAAGCAACTCCCCTCCCCCTTGCAGTCTTTCCAATTCACGATACAAAAAGACGGACAGGACAGGTTGCCTGACTTTCCGTCACTGCCACCCTTTGCCATCCTTACCCGTAGAAAGCCCTTTCATCATCCCCAAACCCTAATCTTTTCCCTTTCCTTCCCAGCCCCCAAACCCTGCCCTCTGTACCTTTCTCACCACCCGCTTCCCTTCTCCTGTCATCCCCCTACCACCCGGGAAAAAAAGAGATTGCCCCCTCCTTCCACTAGCCCACCCTCCCACCCAAAGAACAACTTCTTCTGCGCAGCTTGTTTTCTAGGCAGCAGCGCTATTGTGATGTCATCGGGGGGCATTGTGACAAGCCGCCAGTGTTCCGTCTCTTCATGTTGTGCACAGTTCAAACGGAAAATACATCAACAGGCAGACTACAGAAAAGCTTACTATCAAAGGTTAGAGGGGGGCTTTCTCAGAGGGCTTTTTACAGTTTTTCTATTCCCAATTAGCCGTTTAAGTGTACTTATTGAAAGTAGTAATTCTTTCATAGGCCGCCCTTTCTTAGTATTTGACGTTCCTTATATTGCGGTATGAGGCTTCGCAGTAGGTTGCAAACATTCATCACCCATGACTGTCCCCAATTGAGCTCAGAAGCTCAATGTCTATCATGACCTCTCTTTTAGAATGTCCAAGAGCAAGCAAACTATTCCTCCAGGAGAGGGCGCCAACAGACTACTAAAGAGATCATCATTACTCAAAGAAAACCCCAAAAACCAATGCATGATAGGAATAAACAGGTAACTTTCTTTGGAGTGGAAGCGGAGAGATCGCACCAGATGCCAATTCTAGATGTTATCACACCTGTGGTCACTGCAGCAGCAGGTGAATCCACTTTGTCCAAAAGGGATCTATTCCATTCAATTGCAAATGATCTAGATAAGACAGAGAACTGCAGCACGGGGACATAGCCGAGTTGGTCAGGTTGAGTGGTGATGAGTTTGCTATTTGGATGAATAAAGAAAGTCAAAAGTGTGAAAGATAAAAAACAAAAGGAGGAAGTGTGAAAAGTGAATGGGCCAAATTGAGGTGCATATGAAGACGTATGCTTTCTTCCAATTCATTAAATCGGGCTAATATGAATCAGGTGAATTGAGTTCTGCTTTTGGAAACTGGGTTAAGAAGGGGTGCACCGTTCCTGGAGGTACTGCAATACCAGGTCAATGCGTGGAGTGGACAGAGCAAGCTCTTTTTCCATCTCCCTGTTCTAAAAATCCATTTAATATATGGTCCCCAGATAGGGGACGTATCAGATATTAAACTGATAAGAACAGATACTACACTTGATCTTAGCCAAAAGGCCGAGAAGCGATAACCAGAATTGGTTTGGGCCTCGAGTGGCACCCTGGCCTATGCCGGACACATCTTAGGGAGAGAGAGCGAGAGGGAGACAAACCCACGCCTACACAAGACATTTTGTCACCCAAGCCAACCCTTGAAAAGGCTGCTTTGCAGAGCCAAAACAAGAAGAATGGTGCGTTTTGCAGCCGCCGCCCACTGCAATGAATCTGAATAACTCCTCCTTTAGGGCGCAAGCAACTCCCCTCCCCCTTGCAGTCTTTCCAATTCACGATACAAAAAGACGGACAGGACAGGTTGCCTGACTTTCCGTCACTGCCACCCTTTGCCATCCTTACCCGTAGAAAGCCCTTTCATCATCCCCAAACCCTAATCTTTTCCCTTTCCTTCCCAGCCCCCAAACCCTGCCCTCTGTACCTTTCTCACCACCCGCTTCCCTTCTCCTGTCATCCCCCTACCACCCGGGAAAAAAAGAGATTGCCCCCTCCTTCCACTAGCCCACCCTCCCACCCAAAGAACAACTTCTTCTGCGCAGCTTGTTTTCTAGGCAGCAGCGCTATTGTGATGTCATCGGGGGGCATTGTGACAAGCCGCCAGTGTTCCGTCTCTTCATGTTGTGCACAGTTCAAACGGAAAATACATCAACAGGCAGACTACAGAAAAGCTTACTATCAAAGGTTAGAGGGGGGCTTTCTCAGAGGGCTTTTTACAGTTTTTCTATTCCCAATTAGCCGTTTAAGTGTACTTATTGAAAGTAGTAATTCTTTCATAGGCCGCCCTTTCTTAGTATTTGACGTTCCTTATATTGCGGTATGAGGCTTCGCAGTAGGTTGCAAACATTCATCACCCATGACTGTCCCCAATTGAGCTCAGAAGCTCAATGTCTATCATGACCTCTCTTTTAGAATGTCCAAGAGCAAGCAAACTATTCCTCCAGGAGAGGGCGCCAACAGACTACTAAAGAGATCATCATTACTCAAAGAAAACCCCAAAAACCAATGCATGATAGGAATAAACAGGTAACTTTCTTTGGAGTGGAAGCGGAGAGATCGCACCAGATGCCAATTCTAGATGTTATCACACCTGTGGTCACTGCAGCAGCAGGTGAATCCACTTTGTCCAAAAGGGATCTATTCCATTCAATTGCAAATGATCTAGATAAGACAGAGAACTGCAGCACGGGGACATAGCCGAGTTGGTCAGGTTGAGTGGTGATGAGTTTGCTATTTGGATGAATAAAGAAAGTCAAAAGTGTGAAAGATAAAAAACAAAAGGAGGAAGTGTGAAAAGTGAATGGGCCAAATTGAGGTGCATATGAAGACGTATGCTTTCTTCCAATTCATTAAATCGGGCTAATATGAATCAGGTGAATTGAGTTCTGCTTTTGGAAACTGGGTTAAGAAGGGGTGCACCGTTCCTGGAGGTACTGCAATACCAGGTCAATGCGTGGAGTGGACAGAGCAAGCTCTTTTTCCATCTCCCTGTTCTAAAAATCCATTTAATATATGGTCCCCAGATAGGGGACGTATCAGATATTAAACTGATAAGAACAGATACTACACTTGATCTTAGCCAAAAGGCCGAGAAGCGATAACCAGAATTGGTTTGGGCCTCGAGTGGCACCCTGGCCTATGCCGGACACATCTTAGGGAGAGAGAGCGAGAGGGAGACAAACCCACGCCTACACAAGACATTTTGTCACCCAAGCCAACCCTTGAAAAGGCTGCTTTGCAGAGCCAAAACAAGAAGAATGGTGCGTTTTGCAGCCGCCGCCCACTGCAATGAATCTGAATAACTCCTCCTTTAGGGCGCAAGCAACTCCCCTCCCCCTTGCAGTCTTTCCAATTCACGATACAAAAAGACGGACAGGACAGGTTGCCTGACTTTCCGTCACTGCCACCCTTTGCCATCCTTACCCGTAGAAAGCCCTTTCATCATCCCCAAACCCTAATCTTTTCCCTTTCCTTCCCAGCCCCCAAACCCTGCCCTCTGTACCTTTCTCACCACCCGCTTCCCTTCTCCTGTCATCCCCCTACCACCCGGGAAAAAAAGAGATTGCCCCCTCCTTCCACTAGCCCACCCTCCCACCCAAAGAACAACTTCTTCTGCGCAGCTTGTTTTCTAGGCAGCAGCGCTATTGTGATGTCATCGGGGGGCATTGTGACAAGCCGCCAGTGTTCCGTCTCTTCATGTTGTGCACAGTTCAAACGGAAAATACATCAACAGGCAGACTACAGAAAAGCTTACTATCAAAGGTTAGAGGGGGGCTTTCTCAGAGGGCTTTTTACAGTTTTTCTATTCCCAATTAGCCGTTTAAGTGTACTTATTGAAAGTAGTAATTCTTTCATAGGCCGCCCTTTCTTAGTATTTGACGTTCCTTATATTGCGGTATGAGGCTTCGCAGTAGGTTGCAAACATTCATCACCCATGACTGTCCCCAATTGAGCTCAGAAGCTCAATGTCTATCATGACCTCTCTTTTAGAATGTCCAAGAGCAAGCAAACTATTCCTCCAGGAGAGGGCGCCAACAGACTACTAAAGAGATCATCATTACTCAAAGAAAACCCCAAAAACCAATGCATGATAGGAATAAACAGGTAACTTTCTTTGGAGTGGAAGCGGAGAGATCGCACCAGATGCCAATTCTAGATGTTATCACACCTGTGGTCACTGCAGCAGCAGGTGAATCCACTTTGTCCAAAAGGGATCTATTCCATTCAATTGCAAATGATCTAGATAAGACAGAGAACTGCAGCACGGGGACATAGCCGAGTTGGTCAGGTTGAGTGGTGATGAGTTTGCTATTTGGATGAATAAAGAAAGTCAAAAGTGTGAAAGATAAAAAACAAAAGGAGGAAGTGTGAAAAGTGAATGGGCCAAATTGAGGTGCATATGAAGACGTATGCTTTCTTCCAATTCATTAAATCGGGCTAATATGAATCAGGTGAATTGAGTTCTGCTTTTGGAAACTGGGTTAAGAAGGGGTGCACCGTTCCTGGAGGTACTGCAATACCAGGTCAATGCGTGGAGTGGACAGAGCAAGCTCTTTTTCCATCTCCCTGTTCTAAAAATCCATTTAATATATGGTCCCCAGATAGGGGACGTATCAGATATTAAACTGATAAGAACAGATACTACACTTGATCTTAGCCAAAAGGCCGAGAAGCGATAACCAGAATTGGTTTGGGCCTCGAGTGGCACCCTGGCCTATGCCGGACACATCTTAGGGAGAGAGAGCGAGAGGGAGACAAACCCACGCCTACACAAGACATTTTGTCACCCAAGCCAACCCTTGAAAAGGCTGCTTTGCAGAGCCAAAACAAGAAGAATGGTGCGTTTTGCAGCCGCCGCCCACTGCAATGAATCTGAATAACTCCTCCTTTAGGGCGCAAGCAACTCCCCTCCCCCTTGCAGTCTTTCCAATTCACGATACAAAAAGACGGACAGGACAGGTTGCCTGACTTTCCGTCACTGCCACCCTTTGCCATCCTTACCCGTAGAAAGCCCTTTCATCATCCCCAAACCCTAATCTTTTCCCTTTCCTTCCCAGCCCCCAAACCCTGCCCTCTGTACCTTTCTCACCACCCGCTTCCCTTCTCCTGTCATCCCCCTACCACCCGGGAAAAAAAGAGATTGCCCCCTCCTTCCACTAGCCCACCCTCCCACCCAAAGAACAACTTCTTCTGCGCAGCTTGTTTTCTAGGCAGCAGCGCTATTGTGATGTCATCGGGGGGCATTGTGACAAGCCGCCAGTGTTCCGTCTCTTCATGTTGTGCACAGTTCAAACGGAAAATACATCAACAGGCAGACTACAGAAAAGCTTACTATCAAAGGTTAGAGGGGGGCTTTCTCAGAGGGCTTTTTACAGTTTTTCTATTCCCAATTAGCCGTTTAAGTGTACTTATTGAAAGTAGTAATTCTTTCATAGGCCGCCCTTTCTTAGTATTTGACGTTCCTTATATTGCGGTATGAGGCTTCGCAGTAGGTTGCAAACATTCATCACCCATGACTGTCCCCAATTGAGCTCAGAAGCTCAATGTCTATCATGACCTCTCTTTTAGAATGTCCAAGAGCAAGCAAACTATTCCTCCAGGAGAGGGCGCCAACAGACTACTAAAGAGATCATCATTACTCAAAGAAAACCCCAAAAACCAATGCATGATAGGAATAAACAGGTAACTTTCTTTGGAGTGGAAGCGGAGAGATCGCACCAGATGCCAATTCTAGATGTTATCACACCTGTGGTCACTGCAGCAGCAGGTGAATCCACTTTGTCCAAAAGGGATCTATTCCATTCAATTGCAAATGATCTAGATAAGACAGAGAACTGCAGCACGGGGACATAGCCGAGTTGGTCAGGTTGAGTGGTGATGAGTTTGCTATTTGGATGAATAAAGAAAGTCAAAAGTGTGAAAGATAAAAAACAAAAGGAGGAAGTGTGAAAAGTGAATGGGCCAAATTGAGGTGCATATGAAGACGTATGCTTTCTTCCAATTCATTAAATCGGGCTAATATGAATCAGGTGAATTGAGTTCTGCTTTTGGAAACTGGGTTAAGAAGGGGTGCACCGTTCCTGGAGGTACTGCAATACCAGGTCAATGCGTGGAGTGGACAGAGCAAGCTCTTTTTCCATCTCCCTGTTCTAAAAATCCATTTAATATATGGTCCCCAGATAGGGGACGTATCAGATATTAAACTGATAAGAACAGATACTACACTTGATCTTAGCCAAAAGGCCGAGAAGCGATAACCAGAATTGGTTTGGGCCTCGAGTGGCACCCTGGCCTATGCCGGACACATCTTAGGGAGAGAGAGCGAGAGGGAGACAAACCCACGCCTACACAAGACATTTTGTCACCCAAGCCAACCCTTGAAAAGGCTGCTTTGCAGAGCCAAAACAAGAAGAATGGTGCGTTTTGCAGCCGCCGCCCACTGCAATGAATCTGAATAACTCCTCCTTTAGGGCGCAAGCAACTCCCCTCCCCCTTGCAGTCTTTCCAATTCACGATACAAAAAGACGGACAGGACAGGTTGCCTGACTTTCCGTCACTGCCACCCTTTGCCATCCTTACCCGTAGAAAGCCCTTTCATCATCCCCAAACCCTAATCTTTTCCCTTTCCTTCCCAGCCCCCAAACCCTGCCCTCTGTACCTTTCTCACCACCCGCTTCCCTTCTCCTGTCATCCCCCTACCACCCGGGAAAAAAAGAGATTGCCCCCTCCTTCCACTAGCCCACCCTCCCACCCAAAGAACAACTTCTTCTGCGCAGCTTGTTTTCTAGGCAGCAGCGCTATTGTGATGTCATCGGGGGGCATTGTGACAAGCCGCCAGTGTTCCGTCTCTTCATGTTGTGCACAGTTCAAACGGAAAATACATCAACAGGCAGACTACAGAAAAGCTTACTATCAAAGGTTAGAGGGGGGCTTTCTCAGAGGGCTTTTTACAGTTTTTCTATTCCCAATTAGCCGTTTAAGTGTACTTATTGAAAGTAGTAATTCTTTCATAGGCCGCCCTTTCTTAGTATTTGACGTTCCTTATATTGCGGTATGAGGCTTCGCAGTAGGTTGCAAACATTCATCACCCATGACTGTCCCCAATTGAGCTCAGAAGCTCAATGTCTATCATGACCTCTCTTTTAGAATGTCCAAGAGCAAGCAAACTATTCCTCCAGGAGAGGGCGCCAACAGACTACTAAAGAGATCATCATTACTCAAAGAAAACCCCAAAAACCAATGCATGATAGGAATAAACAGGTAACTTTCTTTGGAGTGGAAGCGGAGAGATCGCACCAGATGCCAATTCTAGATGTTATCACACCTGTGGTCACTGCAGCAGCAGGTGAATCCACTTTGTCCAAAAGGGATCTATTCCATTCAATTGCAAATGATCTAGATAAGACAGAGAACTGCAGCACGGGGACATAGCCGAGTTGGTCAGGTTGAGTGGTGATGAGTTTGCTATTTGGATGAATAAAGAAAGTCAAAAGTGTGAAAGATAAAAAACAAAAGGAGGAAGTGTGAAAAGTGAATGGGCCAAATTGAGGTGCATATGAAGACGTATGCTTTCTTCCAATTCATTAAATCGGGCTAATATGAATCAGGTGAATTGAGTTCTGCTTTTGGAAACTGGGTTAAGAAGGGGTGCACCGTTCCTGGAGGTACTGCAATACCAGGTCAATGCGTGGAGTGGACAGAGCAAGCTCTTTTTCCATCTCCCTGTTCTAAAAATCCATTTAATATATGGTCCCCAGATAGGGGACGTATCAGATATTAAACTGATAAGAACAGATTTTTTGATTTAATGAAGCTTTCCAAAGCACCGCAAAAATGCATGACCGAAGTCACACCAAAAACAGTGCAAAGGCTAGGATTCGTGTGGAACCCTCCGTGAGAAGAGGATCCCCAAAAATCAACCCCGTCCCTCCGAGCCAGAAGGCCACAGCGAGGGTCAGGGATCTTCGGTGCTCCCCCAAGCCGAAGCCTGGTTGAGCCTTGTTGTTGCTCCCAGCGTCCACCGAGGCATCTTACCCAAGTGGAGTAGGGAGCTACTAGTCGTTGGTTTCGCAGCCGAGACTGCCCGGACCGTCAACCGGTGTTGGTTTCTCAGCCCAAGGCTGACCGGACCTCCAACCGGGTGTTGGTTTCTCAGCCCAAGGCTGACCGGACCTCCAACCGGGTGTTGGTTTCTCAGCCCAAGGCTAACCGGACCTCCAACCGGGTGTTGGTTTCTCAGCCAAAGCTGACCCGGACCTCCAACCGGGTGTTGGTTTCTCAGCCCAAAGCTGACCGGACCTCCAACCGGGATTATAAAAATTTCCCTTCTTAGCCAGAAGGCCGGGATAGGGCAATATGCTTGGAAAGTATGAATAGGCAATGCGCGGCGTGCGTCAGAGTCTGAGGCTTACTAGGGTCCCAACCTAGCAAGTTCAGACTCCCTCCAGGGTGTCCATTCCTGGGGCACATTGCACCATAACCCCCACACTTACTCAGTCTAATAGCCTCGATCCTGGTAGGGCCATGGTTTCCTCTAGATGGATATACTATCCTCCCAAAGTACTAACAAGCGCAACCTTCCAGTGTGCATTGCATCATTGTACTAAGGTGGCCGGAGCCTTAAACCACCTTTTCGAACGATACTACACTTGATCTTAGCCAAAAGGCCGAGAAGCGATAACCAGAATTGGTTTGGGCCTCGAGTGGCACCCTGGCCTATGCCGGACACATCTTAGGGAGAGAGAGCGAGAGGGAGACAAACCCACGCCTACACAAGACATTTTGTCACCCAAGCCAACCCTTGAAAAGGCTGCTTTGCAGAGCCAAAACAAGAAGAATGGTGCGTTTTGCAGCCGCCGCCCACTGCAATGAATCTGAATAACTCCTCCTTTAGGGCGCAAGCAACTCCCCTCCCCCTTGCAGTCTTTCCAATTCACGATACAAAAAGACGGACAGGACAGGTTGCCTGACTTTCCGTCACTGCCACCCTTTGCCATCCTTACCCGTAGAAAGCCCTTTCATCATCCCCAAACCCTAATCTTTTCCCTTTCCTTCCCAGCCCCCAAACCCTGCCCTCTGTACCTTTCTCACCACCCGCTTCCCTTCTCCTGTCATCCCCCTACCACCCGGGAAAAAAAGAGATTGCCCCCTCCTTCCACTAGCCCACCCTCCCACCCAAAGAACAACTTCTTCTGCGCAGCTTGTTTTCTAGGCAGCAGCGCTATTGTGATGTCATCGGGGGGCATTGTGACAAGCCGCCAGTGTTCCGTCTCTTCATGTTGTGCACAGTTCAAACGGAAAATACATCAACAGGCAGACTACAGAAAAGCTTACTATCAAAGGTTAGAGGGGGGCTTTCTCAGAGGGCTTTTTACAGTTTTTCTATTCCCAATTAGCCGTTTAAGTGTACTTATTGAAAGTAGTAATTCTTTCATAGGCCGCCCTTTCTTAGTATTTGACGTTCCTTATATTGCGGTATGAGGCTTCGCAGTAGGTTGCAAACATTCATCACCCATGACTGTCCCCAATTGAGCTCAGAAGCTCAATGTCTATCATGACCTCTCTTTTAGAATGTCCAAGAGCAAGCAAACTATTCCTCCAGGAGAGGGCGCCAACAGACTACTAAAGAGATCATCATTACTCAAAGAAAACCCCAAAAACCAATGCATGATAGGAATAAACAGGTAACTTTCTTTGGAGTGGAAGCGGAGAGATCGCACCAGATGCCAATTCTAGATGTTATCACACCTGTGGTCACTGCAGCAGCAGGTGAATCCACTTTGTCCAAAAGGGATCTATTCCATTCAATTGCAAATGATCTAGATAAGACAGAGAACTGCAGCACGGGGACATAGCCGAGTTGGTCAGGTTGAGTGGTGATGAGTTTGCTATTTGGATGAATAAAGAAAGTCAAAAGTGTGAAAGATAAAAAACAAAAGGAGGAAGTGTGAAAAGTGAATGGGCCAAATTGAGGTGCATATGAAGACGTATGCTTTCTTCCAATTCATTAAATCGGGCTAATATGAATCAGGTGAATTGAGTTCTGCTTTTGGAAACTGGGTTAAGAAGGGGTGCACCGTTCCTGGAGGTACTGCAATACCAGGTCAATGCGTGGAGTGGACAGAGCAAGCTCTTTTTCCATCTCCCTGTTCTAAAAATCCATTTAATATATGGTCCCCAGATAGGGGACGTATCAGATATTAAACTGATAAGAACAGATACTACACTTGATCTTAGCCAAAAGGCCGAGAAGCGATAACCAGAATTGGTTTGGGCCTCGAGTGGCACCCTGGCCTATGCCGGACACATCTTAGGGAGAGAGAGCGAGAGGGAGACAAACCCACGCCTACACAAGACATTTTGTCACCCAAGCCAACCCTTGAAAAGGCTGCTTTGCAGAGCCAAAACAAGAAGAATGGTGCGTTTTGCAGCCGCCGCCCACTGCAATGAATCTGAATAACTCCTCCTTTAGGGCGCAAGCAACTCCCCTCCCCCTTGCAGTCTTTCCAATTCACGATACAAAAAGACGGACAGGACAGGTTGCCTGACTTTCCGTCACTGCCACCCTTTGCCATCCTTACCCGTAGAAAGCCCTTTCATCATCCCCAAACCCTAATCTTTTCCCTTTCCTTCCCAGCCCCCAAACCCTGCCCTCTGTACCTTTCTCACCACCCGCTTCCCTTCTCCTGTCATCCCCCTACCACCCGGGAAAAAAAGAGATTGCCCCCTCCTTCCACTAGCCCACCCTCCCACCCAAAGAACAACTTCTTCTGCGCAGCTTGTTTTCTAGGCAGCAGCGCTATTGTGATGTCATCGGGGGGCATTGTGACAAGCCGCCAGTGTTCCGTCTCTTCATGTTGTGCACAGTTCAAACGGAAAATACATCAACAGGCAGACTACAGAAAAGCTTACTATCAAAGGTTAGAGGGGGGCTTTCTCAGAGGGCTTTTTACAGTTTTTCTATTCCCAATTAGCCGTTTAAGTGTACTTATTGAAAGTAGTAATTCTTTCATAGGCCGCCCTTTCTTAGTATTTGACGTTCCTTATATTGCGGTATGAGGCTTCGCAGTAGGTTGCAAACATTCATCACCCATGACTGTCCCCAATTGAGCTCAGAAGCTCAATGTCTATCATGACCTCTCTTTTAGAATGTCCAAGAGCAAGCAAACTATTCCTCCAGGAGAGGGCGCCAACAGACTACTAAAGAGATCATCATTACTCAAAGAAAACCCCAAAAACCAATGCATGATAGGAATAAACAGGTAACTTTCTTTGGAGTGGAAGCGGAGAGATCGCACCAGATGCCAATTCTAGATGTTATCACACCTGTGGTCACTGCAGCAGCAGGTGAATCCACTTTGTCCAAAAGGGATCTATTCCATTCAATTGCAAATGATCTAGATAAGACAGAGAACTGCAGCACGGGGACATAGCCGAGTTGGTCAGGTTGAGTGGTGATGAGTTTGCTATTTGGATGAATAAAGAAAGTCAAAAGTGTGAAAGATAAAAAACAAAAGGAGGAAGTGTGAAAAGTGAATGGGCCAAATTGAGGTGCATATGAAGACGTATGCTTTCTTCCAATTCATTAAATCGGGCTAATATGAATCAGGTGAATTGAGTTCTGCTTTTGGAAACTGGGTTAAGAAGGGGTGCACCGTTCCTGGAGGTACTGCAATACCAGGTCAATGCGTGGAGTGGACAGAGCAAGCTCTTTTTCCATCTCCCTGTTCTAAAAATCCATTTAATATATGGTCCCCAGATAGGGGACGTATCAGATATTAAACTGATAAGAACAGATTTTTGATTTAACAGCATCTTTATTATCATGCACTACTCACAAAAAGGTAACAAACCGTGTACAGTGCCGCAGCCCCGTACACACAGAACTATACAATCCTTCTTACATAGCCATAGAGTACGACGCACTAAACTATACATCACACTCCTATGCTTATCCATAACACTCAAGCTGAAAGAAAAAGTTAGACAATAAATAACGACGAACCGGCGATTGGGGGATGGGGGTAGGGGAAAAGGGGGATAGGGTGGGGAAATCACAGGCCCGAAGCTTTATTGAAAGACGCACATAACGGGAAAAGGAGGGAGGGGGCATGGAAGAGGTCTAAACCTCCTCCTCGGCGCTGTCGTCCGGACTGTCCATGATGGAATAGTCTCTGAGCAGGCTGTGGATCAGCCTGCGGCAATCCTGGATAGACATCCTCTCCCTCTTCAAGATGAGCCGGTTCCTGGCGACCCAAATAGCGTCCTTAAAGCAGTTCATAAGGCGCCAAGCCTCCTGGATGGCTCCAACGGTGTGAGTCCCAGGGAAGAGTCCATAAAGTACGGAATGGTACGATAGGCTCCCTCTGGGGACGGAGTTCCTCAGGTCATCCTCCAGGGCAACCAACAGGCGCTGTGCGAAACGGCAGTCCCAAAAGGCGTGCAGCGATGTTTCCTCCACGAAGGGGCACCTTGGGCAGTACCGGGTTTTGCACAGGTTCCGGGCGTGCATGAATGACCGGACGGGCAGTCCGCCCTGTATCGCCATCCATGACAAGTCCTTGTGCCCGTTGGTCAATCCAGCCGATGACACGTTTGTCCAAACAGTCTCCAGTGTGTCGTGATGAAGTCCTGGAATGTTCTCCATTTCGTCCTTGGCTCTGATGAGTTTGTGGATAGTCTTTGGCTTCCACAAATCAGGCTTGAGTCCCTCCAGTTGGTGTTCCCTCACAAACCGAACCACGTCTCCGTAGAACCATGGCGCCGTCCAGTTGTAGGGGAAGGAGCTGTCCCACTTGTCCCAGCCTAACCGTCTCCAAAGGGGGAGCAGGAAGAAGCGAGACATGGACCCACCCGCGGAACCTCTCTTGACTCGCAGAGTTCGGCGAACGCAGTCACATACGAAGGAGGATCGCAGGAGGGTGGGGATATCGGGTACGCCCTTCCCACCCTTGCGAGGATCCTTGTACATGATGCTCCGCTTTACTCTGTCCATCTTGGATCCCCAGACAAAACGAAACACCGTCCTGGTAATGGCCCTGCACACGGTGGCAAGGGGGGGCCAGGCCTGGGCCGTGTACTGCAGCACGGGCAGTACCTCGTTACGCAGGACCAGTGCTTTGCCCTCACAGGTGAGGCGTCTGAGGCTCCACAGACCGATCCGTTGGGTGATCTTGGTCAAGCGTTCCTCCCAGGACTTGAGGGCTGCTCCTTCCTTCCCGAACCAGACTCCAAGAACCTTGATGAAATCCGGCTGGATGCTGAAAGGGAAGGGGGCGGAAGAGGCCGGCTGCCAGTCCCCGAAGAGCATGGCTTCCGACTTCCCGCAGTTGACTTTGGCTCCCGAAGCCCGTCCGAAGGTCTCACAGGTCTGGACGAGGGTGTCAACTGAGCGCCGGTCCGCGCAGAAGACGGTCACGTCATCCATGTAGAGCGAGCACTTGACCTCGAAGCGTTCTGGTCCTGGTGCGGTGATCCCTCTGATCTCTCCATTCCGCCGGATAGCCTCTGCAAAGAGTTCTATAACACAAACAAAAAGAAGAGGTGACAGAGGACAGCCTTGTCTGACCCCTGAGAGGACCGGGAAGGGGTCAGTCTTCCAGCCGTTCACCAACACCGAGCTGTGAATATCAAAATACATTAGTTGGACATACAAGCAAAACCTGTTACCCAAACCTAACCTGTGCAGAGCTTTGCCCAGGAACTCATGGGAAACACGGTCGAAGGCCTTTTCCTGATCCAACGAGATCAGGGCTGCGTGCACCCGGCGGGCTTTGATGTACTCGACCGTGTCCCGCATGAGAGCCAGGCTGTCTGCGATGCGACGTCCGGGGATGCCGCAGGTCTGATCCGGGTGGATGATCCGTCCGATAACAGTCTTCAATCTCGTTGCCATCGTCTTGGCCAGGATCTTGTAGTCGACGTTCAGAAGGGTGATGGGACGCCAATTCTTCAGGTCGCACCTCTCTCCTTTACGCTTGTACAGGATCGTGACCATTCCTTCCCTCAGAGATGGAGGCATTCTGCCCTCCACCACCATCTCCTCATACAGCCCTAACAGGTCCGGACAGATTAGGTCTCCCAGCGCTACATAGAGCTCTGCTGGGAGGCCGTCACTGCCCGGTGTCCTGCCAGAACTAAAGGATTTGGCGGCCGAGAGCAGCTCGTCCACCGTCAGAGGAACATCCATGGCCGCCGCGTCTGCAGGGTCAAGATGGTTAGTGATACCTGACAGGAACTTATCGGCGGCCTCGGGGTCAGTAGTCTTGCGGGCGTAGAGTTCGCTGTAGAAGTCGCTGACGACCTTCATCACGTTCTCTTTCCCGCGTCGCATGTTTCCACTCTCGTCTCGTAGTTCATTCATGGGCGTGTGACCGGCGTGGAGTTTCCTGAAAAAGAACGAGTTACATTTCTCACCCTTCTCCAGGTTCTCCACTTTGGAACGGAAGACAATTCGCTCGGACTCCTCCTCGAAGTGCCTTTTCAGGCTCCTCTTAGTCTCCTCCAGCTCCTCTCTCACGTCCCAGCCGCATCGAAGAAGGTCCTGCAGGGAACGCAGCTCACGCTGGAGTCTCCTGAAGTCCCTCCTCTTCAGACACGCCTGTTGTTGACTCTTTGCCTGAAAGAAGAAACGGAACTCGAGTTTAACGTATTCCCACCAGTCAGAAACAGACTGGAAGCCCGCCTTGTAGGCCCGCCACGTGGAGTAGGCAGCTCTAAGCTCCTCCAGAATCTCACCCTTTTCCAGCAGAGAGCAGTTCAGCTTCCAGGAGCCCGGGCCAATGGGGAAGCCATGGCCCAGCACACCTTGAAAGTGAATGGCTCTGTGGTCAGAGAAGAAGCAGGGGACCATCGAGTGCCCACTCCGCCCAACCGCCCGAGAGGTAAACACAAAGTCAATCCTGGAACGCAGCGAGCCATCGGATCGGCACCACGAATAGTTCACGGATCCGTGTCCGATGGAGCCAACAACGTCCACAAGAGAGGCTTCGGTCACCATCTCAATGAGCAGTTTGGATGTGACGTCCAACTTGGCAGCCGTTCCAGAACTGCGTCCATCCTCCTCAATCGGGCAGTTGAAATCCCCGGCCATCACTACCGTCCTGGCGGTAGCGAGCTGAGGGCGCAGGGCTTGGAGGAGCTCCAGTCGATCGCTCTTCACAGGAGAAGCATACACATTGATGAACCTGACAGGTTCTCCCGCCCAGGTGCCATCCACGAGCAGTAACCTGCCGCAGACGATTTCCTGAACAGAGTCCAATGTGAAGGCGCTTCCCCTGATCAGCACGGCGACCCCCGCGGACCTACAGTCGCCCCCGCCAGACCAGTAGGATGGGCCATGGGTCCACTCCCTGGCCAGATGGTTGAAGGACCTAGAGGAGGGAAGGGAGCATTCCTGCAGGAAAAATACATCACTAGACTGAGTGTTAAGGAACGCAAAAATTGTCTGACGTCGGAACTTGTCTCTGATGCTCCTAACATTAATGGAAAAGATGTTAATGTTAGCAGTCATTGGAGGAAAGAGAAAGTTAGAGCAGGCGGTGTGCCTTAGTTACCACTCCGGTCGGGTGGTTCTTCCTCTTTGGCACCTGCTGGTAAGGGTATCTCCAGCAGACCCTCTTCTGCTAGCTGATCAAGCAGGGATGGTGCCTCAGTGGCTTCCGACTCCTCCATTTCTTCTTCGGCCACAAGGGACTCCACCATCTGCTCCAACACGTCCGGTTCTGGGAGGAGGCCATCCTCCTCTTCCTGGGGTGGGTTAAGGTCCACAATGAACAGCTTGGAAGGTTCTGCGACAGGACTATCTTCCACCTTCCTTTTCCTTTGGCCTGTACCTGAGGAGACAAGAGCTGGAAAATCCTCCTCGGTGAAAAGTGCAAGAGTGCTGAGGCCCTCTGCTCTCATGGTCTGGGGAGGGAGAGTGGGCTTTGGGGGGGGGGTGAGGAGACCAACTGAGGAGTAGGGAAATGAGGTGGAGGTAGTGGAATCCTCAGTAGGGTTGGCCGGGGGGGGAGGGGTTTGGACAGGGGTGACAGGGGGGGGGACCAGGGAGGGGGCAACAGTTTTCTTACCCTTCTTTTCCCTGGACTCCGTGGCTGCTGGGGCATCGGCTGGAGCCACGGTCGCTGGGTTCTTGGCCGCCTTGTCCTTGGCCTCTGTGGCCTTGGTAGTAGCTGCCTTGGTCGACGAAGCTGTGACTACCCGATACTGGGTCGCCGCGGCAACCCTTGCCCAGGATTTCTCCCGCTGTGGGCAGTCCTTGTAAAGGTGGTCCGCCTGTCCACATAGGTTGCAAGTCTTCTTCTTTGGGCAGTCCTTGGAGCTGTGTCCTGTCACCCGGCAAACCCTGCAGGCGTCCTCCTTGCAGGTCTTCATCGAATGCCCTTTCCCGCCACATTTCCTGCAGTTGTGTGGCATGTCCGGGTAGTAGATGAGACCAAAGGAGTTTCCCAGAGAGAATGTCGGGGGCAGGTGCTGGAGACCATCCTCGGATGCTGGTTCCCTGTAGAGTCGAACGGTTACTGACCACTTACCCGTCCAGAATCCGTTGCCGTTAAGGATGTGGGATGGCTCCCTCACCACTGTGCAGAGACGTCCCAGGAACGTGGAGATGTCTCTTCCTGGGGTGTGCGGGTTCCGCATGGAGACCGTGATCCTCTTCTCATCCCTCTGTATAGGACAGGATCCTAAAAAAGAATGAAAAGGGGAGTCCGGCATCGCTGCGTTCATCGCCTCCCAGTATCTCCTGCAGGCATTCACCGTGGCAAAGGTTACCAGAAAAATGCCAGTCATGAAGGTCTGGACACTCAGGGTTTCCGCCCTGGAGAAGCCCTGATCCAGAATCATCTTCTTGCAGAACACGTCGCTGGACATGTCCGGCAACCTACCATCCACCGCCTTCAGCTTCAGGGCGACCGTCTGCCGCATCCAAGGCTCCAGGGTTGGAGCCTTTTCAGGCGGCGTCCGGGCTCCCTCCGGCTGGCTGGCGTCGGAGGTAGGGGCCTCTTGGGCCGAAGAAGCCTCTGGATGAGCCTTCCTGGAGGTCCCTGGGTCCTGAGCCTTCTTGGCTGCCTTCTCTGGCTTGCTTGCCATGGCTGGTTCCTGCTTGAGTTCCCGGAGCTGGATCTTGGATTCTTCTCCGGGTGTCTTCTCCCGCTGTGTTCCTCCTCGAAGTTCCTCTGGTCTCCCCAAGTCTTCTCCGAGCCTTCGTCTTCTTGCTTCTTTCTGCCAAGCTCTTCTTCCGTCCGATCTCCCTCTTTCGGTCTCGGCTGGGCTTCGGAGCTTGTCTCCCTGATCGTATCTCGTCAAGTGTAGCTAGCTCAGTTTGTTCTGATAAGAACAGATATTACACTTGATCTTAGCCAAAAGGCCGAGAAGCGATAACCAGAATTGGTTTGGGCCTCGAGTGGCACCCTGGCCTATGCCGGACACATCTTAGGGAGAGAGAGCGAGAGGGAGACAAACCCACGCCTACACAAGACATTTTGTCACCCAAGCCAACCCTTGAAAAGGCTGCTTTGCAGAGCCAAAACAAGAAGAATGGTGCGTTTTGCAGCCGCCGCCCACTGCAATGAATCTGAATAACTCCTCCTTTAGGGCGCAAGCAACTCCCCTCCCCCTTGCAGTCTTTCCAATTCACGATACAAAAAGACGGACAGGACAGGTTGCCTGACTTTCCGTCACTGCCACCCTTTGCCATCCTTACCCGTAGAAAGCCCTTTCATCATCCCCAAACCCTAATCTTTTCCCTTTCCTTCCCAGCCCCCAAACCCTGCCCTCTGTACCTTTCTCACCACCCGCTTCCCTTCTCCTGTCATCCCCCTACCACCCGGGAAAAAAAGAGATTGCCCCCTCCTTCCACTAGCCCACCCTCCCACCCAAAGAACAACTTCTTCTGCGCAGCTTGTTTTCTAGGCAGCAGCGCTATTGTGATGTCATCGGGGGGCATTGTGACAAGCCGCCAGTGTTCCGTCTCTTCATGTTGTGCACAGTTCAAACGGAAAATACATCAACAGGCAGACTACAGAAAAGCTTACTATCAAAGGTTAGAGGGGGGCTTTCTCAGAGGGCTTTTTACAGTTTTTCTATTCCCAATTAGCCGTTTAAGTGTACTTATTGAAAGTAGTAATTCTTTCATAGGCCGCCCTTTCTTAGTATTTGACGTTCCTTATATTGCGGTATGAGGCTTCGCAGTAGGTTGCAAACATTCATCACCCATGACTGTCCCCAATTGAGCTCAGAAGCTCAATGTCTATCATGACCTCTCTTTTAGAATGTCCAAGAGCAAGCAAACTATTCCTCCAGGAGAGGGCGCCAACAGACTACTAAAGAGATCATCATTACTCAAAGAAAACCCCAAAAACCAATGCATGATAGGAATAAACAGGTAACTTTCTTTGGAGTGGAAGCGGAGAGATCGCACCAGATGCCAATTCTAGATGTTATCACACCTGTGGTCACTGCAGCAGCAGGTGAATCCACTTTGTCCAAAAGGGATCTATTCCATTCAATTGCAAATGATCTAGATAAGACAGAGAACTGCAGCACGGGGACATAGCCGAGTTGGTCAGGTTGAGTGGTGATGAGTTTGCTATTTGGATGAATAAAGAAAGTCAAAAGTGTGAAAGATAAAAAACAAAAGGAGGAAGTGTGAAAAGTGAATGGGCCAAATTGAGGTGCATATGAAGACGTATGCTTTCTTCCAATTCATTAAATCGGGCTAATATGAATCAGGTGAATTGAGTTCTGCTTTTGGAAACTGGGTTAAGAAGGGGTGCACCGTTCCTGGAGGTACTGCAATACCAGGTCAATGCGTGGAGTGGACAGAGCAAGCTCTTTTTCCATCTCCCTGTTCTAAAAATCCATTTAATATATGGTCCCCAGATAGGGGACGTATCAGATATTAAACTGATAAGAACAGATACTACACTTGATCTTAGCCAAAAGGCCGAGAAGCGATAACCAGAATTGGTTTGGGCCTCGAGTGGCACCCTGGCCTATGCCGGACACATCTTAGGGAGAGAGAGCGAGAGGGAGACAAACCCACGCCTACACAAGACATTTTGTCACCCAAGCCAACCCTTGAAAAGGCTGCTTTGCAGAGCCAAAACAAGAAGAATGGTGCGTTTTGCAGCCGCCGCCCACTGCAATGAATCTGAATAACTCCTCCTTTAGGGCGCAAGCAACTCCCCTCCCCCTTGCAGTCTTTCCAATTCACGATACAAAAAGACGGACAGGACAGGTTGCCTGACTTTCCGTCACTGCCACCCTTTGCCATCCTTACCCGTAGAAAGCCCTTTCATCATCCCCAAACCCTAATCTTTTCCCTTTCCTTCCCAGCCCCCAAACCCTGCCCTCTGTACCTTTCTCACCACCCGCTTCCCTTCTCCTGTCATCCCCCTACCACCCGGGAAAAAAAGAGATTGCCCCCTCCTTCCACTAGCCCACCCTCCCACCCAAAGAACAACTTCTTCTGCGCAGCTTGTTTTCTAGGCAGCAGCGCTATTGTGATGTCATCGGGGGGCATTGTGACAAGCCGCCAGTGTTCCGTCTCTTCATGTTGTGCACAGTTCAAACGGAAAATACATCAACAGGCAGACTACAGAAAAGCTTACTATCAAAGGTTAGAGGGGGGCTTTCTCAGAGGGCTTTTTACAGTTTTTCTATTCCCAATTAGCCGTTTAAGTGTACTTATTGAAAGTAGTAATTCTTTCATAGGCCGCCCTTTCTTAGTATTTGACGTTCCTTATATTGCGGTATGAGGCTTCGCAGTAGGTTGCAAACATTCATCACCCATGACTGTCCCCAATTGAGCTCAGAAGCTCAATGTCTATCATGACCTCTCTTTTAGAATGTCCAAGAGCAAGCAAACTATTCCTCCAGGAGAGGGCGCCAACAGACTATTAAAGAGATCATCATTACTCAAAGAAAACCCCAAAAACCAATGCATGATAGGAATAAACAGGTAACTTTCTTTGGAGTGGAAGCGGAGAGATCGCACCAGATGCCAATTCTAGATGTTATCACACCTGTGGTCACTGCAGCAGCAGGTGAATCCACTTTGTCCAAAAGGGATCTATTCCATTCAATTGCAAATGATCTAGATAAGACAGAGAACTGCAGCACGGGGACATAGCCGAGTTGGTCAGGTTGAGTGGTGATGAGTTTGCTATTTGGATGAATAAAGAAAGGCAAAAGTGTGAAAGATAAAAAACAAAAGGAGGAAGTGTGAAAAGTGAATGGGCCAAATTGAGGTGCATATGAAGACGTATGCTTTCTTCCAATTCATTAAATCGGGCTAATATGAATCAGGTGAATTGAGTTCTGCTTTTGGAAACTGGGTTAAGAAGGGGTGCACCGTTCCTGGAGGTACTGCAATACCAGGTCAATGCGTGGAGTGGACAGAGCAAGCTCTTTTTCCATCTCCCTGTTCTAAAAATCCATTTAATATATGGTCCCCAGATAGGGGACGTATCAGATATTAAACTGATAAGAACAGATACTACACTTGATCTTAGCCAAAAGGCCGAGAAGCGATAACCAGAATTGGTTTGGGCCTCGAGTGGCACCCTGGCCTATGCCGGACACATCTTAGGGAGAGAGAGCGAGAGGGAGACAAACCCACGCCTACACAAGACATTTTGTCACCCAAGCCAACCCTTGAAAAGGCTGCTTTGCAGAGCCAAAACAAGAAGAATGGTGCGTTTTGCAGCCGCCGCCCACTGCAATGAATCTGAATAACTCCTCCTTTAGGGCGCAAGCAACTCCCCTCCCCCTTGCAGTCTTTCCAATTCACGATACAAAAAGACGGACAGGACAGGTTGCCTGACTTTCCGTCACTGCCACCCTTTGCCATCCTTACCCGTAGAAAGCCCTTTCATCATCCCCAAACCCTAATCTTTTCCCTTTCCTTCCCAGCCCCCAAACCCTGCCCTCTGTACCTTTCTCACCACCCGCTTCCCTTCTCCTGTCATCCCCCTACCACCCGGGAAAAAAAGAGATTGCCCCCTCCTTCCACTAGCCCACCCTCCCACCCAAAGAACAACTTCTTCTGCGCAGCTTGTTTTCTAGGCAGCAGCGCTATTGTGATGTCATCGGGGGGCATTGTGACAAGCCGCCAGTGTTCCGTCTCTTCATGTTGTGCACAGTTCAAACGGAAAATACATCAACAGGCAGACTACAGAAAAGCTTACTATCAAAGGTTAGAGGGGGGCTTTCTCAGAGGGCTTTTTACAGTTTTTCTATTCCCAATTAGCCGTTTAAGTGTACTTATTGAAAGTAGTAATTCTTTCATAGGCCGCCCTTTCTTAGTATTTGACGTTCCTTATATTGCGGTATGAGGCTTCGCAGTAGGTTGCAAACATTCATCACCCATGACTGTCCCCAATTGAGCTCAGAAGCTCAATGTCTATCATGACCTCTCTTTTAGAATGTCCAAGAGCAAGCAAACTATTCCTCCAGGAGAGGGCGCCAACAGACTACTAAAGAGATCATCATTACTCAAAGAAAACCCCAAAAACCAATGCATGATAGGAATAAACAGGTAACTTTCTTTGGAGTGGAAGCGGAGAGATCGCACCAGATGCCAATTCTAGATGTTATCACACCTGTGGTCACTGCAGCAGCAGGTGAATCCACTTTGTCCAAAAGGGATCTATTCCATTCAATTGCAAATGATCTAGATAAGACAGAGAACTGCAGCACGGGGACATAGCCGAGTTGGTCAGGTTGAGTGGTGATGAGTTTGCTATTTGGATGAATAAAGAAAGTCAAAAGTGTGAAAGATAAAAAACAAAAGGAGGAAGTGTGAAAAGTGAATGGGCCAAATTGAGGTGCATATGAAGACGTATGCTTTCTTCCAATTCATTAAATCGGGCTAATATGAATCAGGTGAATTGAGTTCTGCTTTTGGAAACTGGGTTAAGAAGGGGTGCACCGTTCCTGGAGGTACTGCAATACCAGGTCAATGCGTGGAGTGGACAGAGCAAGCTCTTTTTCCATCTCCCTGTTCTAAAAATCCATTTAATATATGGTCCCCAGATAGGGGACGTATCAGATATTAAACTGATAAGAACAGATACTACACTTGATCTTAGCCAAAAGGCCGAGAAGCGATAACCAGAATTGGTTTGGGCCTCGAGTGGCACCCTGGCCTATGCCGGACACATCTTAGGGAGAGAGAGCGAGAGGGAGACAAACCCACGCCTACACAAGACATTTTGTCACCCAAGCCAACCCTTGAAAAGGCTGCTTTGCAGAGCCAAAACAAGAAGAATGGTGCGTTTTGCAGCCGCCGCCCACTGCAATGAATCTGAATAACTCCTCCTTTAGGGCGCAAGCAACTCCCCTCCCCCTTGCAGTCTTTCCAATTCACGATACAAAAAGACGGACAGGACAGGTTGCCTGACTTTCCGTCACTGCCACCCTTTGCCATCCTTACCCGTAGAAAGCCCTTTCATCATCCCCAAACCCTAATCTTTTCCCTTTCCTTCCCAGCCCCCAAACCCTGCCCTCTGTACCTTTCTCACCACCCGCTTCCCTTCTCCTGTCATCCCCCTACCACCCGGGAAAAAAAGAGATTGCCCCCTCCTTCCACTAGCCCACCCTCCCACCCAAAGAACAACTTCTTCTGCGCAGCTTGTTTTCTAGGCAGCAGCGCTATTGTGATGTCATCGGGGGGCATTGTGACAAGCCGCCAGTGTTCCGTCTCTTCATGTTGTGCACAGTTCAAACGGAAAATACATCAACAGGCAGACTACAGAAAAGCTTACTATCAAAGGTTAGAGGGGGGCTTTCTCAGAGGGCTTTTTACAGTTTTTCTATTCCCAATTAGCCGTTTAAGTGTACTTATTGAAAGTAGTAATTCTTTCATAGGCCGCCCTTTCTTAGTATTTGACGTTCCTTATATTGCGGTATGAGGCTTCGCAGTAGGTTGCAAACATTCATCACCCATGACTGTCCCCAATTGAGCTCAGAAGCTCAATGTCTATCATGACCTCTCTTTTAGAATGTCCAAGAGCAAGCAAACTATTCCTCCAGGAGAGGGCGCCAACAGACTACTAAAGAGATCATCATTACTCAAAGAAAACCCCAAAAACCAATGCATGATAGGAATAAACAGGTAACTTTCTTTGGAGTGGAAGCGGAGAGATCGCACCAGATGCCAATTCTAGATGTTATCACACCTGTGGTCACTGCAGCAGCAGGTGAATCCACTTTGTCCAAAAGGGATCTATTCCATTCAATTGCAAATGATCTAGATAAGACAGAGAACTGCAGCACGGGGACATAGCCGAGTTGGTCAGGTTGAGTGGTGATGAGTTTGCTATTTGGATGAATAAAGAAAGTCAAAAGTGTGAAAGATAAAAAACAAAAGGAGGAAGTGTGAAAAGTGAATGGGCCAAATTGAGGTGCATATGAAGACGTATGCTTTCTTCCAATTCATTAAATCGGGCTAATATGAATCAGGTGAATTGAGTTCTGCTTTTGGAAACTGGGTTAAGAAGGGGTGCACCGTTCCTGGAGGTACTGCAATACCAGGTCAATGCGTGGAGTGGACAGAGCAAGCTCTTTTTCCATCTCCCTGTTCTAAAAATCCATTTAATATATGGTCCCCAGATAGGGGACGTATCAGATATTAAACTGATAAGAACAGATTTTTTGATTTAATGAAGCTTTCCAAAGCACCACAAAAAATGCATGACCGAAGTCACACCAAAAACAGTGCAAAGGCTAGGATTCGTGTGGACCCCACCATGAGGAGAGGGTCCCCAAAAATCAACCCCGTCCCTCCGAGCCAGAAGGCCACAGCAAGGGTCAGGGATCTTCGGTGCTCCCCCAAGCCGAAGCCTGGTTGAGCCTTGTCGTTGCTCCCAGCGTCCACCCAGGCATCTTACCCAAGTGGAGTAGAGAGCTACTAGTTGTTGGTTTCGCAGCCGAAACTGCCCGGACCGTCAACCGGTGTTGGTTTCTCAGCCCAAGGCTAACCGGACCTCCAACCGGGTGTTGGTTTCTCAGCCGAAGCTGACCCGGACCTCCAACCGGGTGTTGGTTTCTCAGCCGAAGCTGACCCGGACCTCCAACCGGGTGTTGGTTTCTCAGCCGAAGCTGACCCGGACCTCCAACCGGGTGTTGGTTTCTCAGCCCAAAGCTGAACGGACCTCCGACCATGATTATAAAAATTTCCCTTCCTAGCCAGAAGGCCGGGATAGAGCAATATGCTCAGAAAGTATGAAAGGGCAAGGTACGGTGTGCTACAGAGCCCAAGGCTTGCCGGGGTCCAAAGCCAGCAAGCTCAGACTCACTCCAGGGTCGTCAATCCTGGGGCACATTGCACCATAGCCCCCACACTTACT
Source organism: Anomaloglossus baeobatrachus (assembly GCF_048569485.1). Taxonomy (NCBI): domain Eukaryota; kingdom Metazoa; phylum Chordata; class Amphibia; order Anura; family Aromobatidae; genus Anomaloglossus; species Anomaloglossus baeobatrachus. The sequence continues at coordinate 72,021 of NW_027442592.1, forward strand.
CAGTCTAATAGCCTCGATCCTGGTAGGGCCATGGTTTCCTCTAGATGGATATACTATCCTCCCAAAGTACTAACAAGCGCAACCTTCCAGTGTGCATTGCATCATTGTACTAAGGTGGCCGGAGCCTTAAACCACCTTTTCGAACGATACTACACTTGATCTTAGCCAAAAGGCCGAGAAGCGATAACCAGAATTGGTTTGGGCCTCGAGTGGCACCCTGGCCTATGCCGGACACATCTTAGGGAGAGAGAGCGAGAGGGAGACAAACCCACGCCTACACAAGACATTTTGTCACCCAAGCCAACCCTTGAAAAGGCTGCTTTGCAGAGCCAAAACAAGAAGAATGGTGCGTTTTGCAGCCGCCGCCCACTGCAATGAATCTGAATAACTCCTCCTTTAGGGCGCAAGCAACTCCCCTCCCCCTTGCAGTCTTTCCAATTCACGATACAAAAAGACGGACAGGACAGGTTGCCTGACTTTCCGTCACTGCCACCCTTTGCCATCCTTACCCGTAGAAAGCCCTTTCATCATCCCCAAACCCTAATCTTTTCCCTTTCCTTCCCAGCCCCCAAACCCTGCCCTCTGTACCTTTCTCACCACCCGCTTCCCTTCTCCTGTCATCCCCCTACCACCCGGGAAAAAAAGAGATTGCCCCCTCCTTCCACTAGCCCACCCTCCCACCCAAAGAACAACTTCTTCTGCGCAGCTTGTTTTCTAGGCAGCAGCGCTATTGTGATGTCATCGGGGGGCATTGTGACAAGCCGCCAGTGTTCCGTCTCTTCATGTTGTGCACAGTTCAAACGGAAAATACATCAACAGGCAGACTACAGAAAAGCTTACTATCAAAGGTTAGAGGGGGGCTTTCTCAGAGGGCTTTTTACAGTTTTTCTATTCCCAATTAGCCGTTTAAGTGTACTTATTGAAAGTAGTAATTCTTTCATAGGCCGCCCTTTCTTAGTATTTGACGTTCCTTATATTGCGGTATGAGGCTTCGCAGTAGGTTGCAAACATTCATCACCCATGACTGTCCCCAATTGAGCTCAGAAGCTCAATGTCTATCATGACCTCTCTTTTAGAATGTCCAAGAGCAAGCAAACTATTCCTCCAGGAGAGGGCGCCAACAGACTACTAAAGAGATCATCATTACTCAAAGAAAACCCCAAAAACCAATGCATGATAGGAATAAACAGGTAACTTTCTTTGGAGTGGAAGCGGAGAGATCGCACCAGATGCCAATTCTAGATGTTATCACACCTGTGGTCACTGCAGCAGCAGGTGAATCCACTTTGTCCAAAAGGGATCTATTCCATTCAATTGCAAATGATCTAGATAAGACAGAGAACTGCAGCACGGGGACATAGCCGAGTTGGTCAGGTTGAGTGGTGATGAGTTTGCTATTTGGATGAATAAAGAAAGTCAAAAGTGTGAAAGATAAAAAACAAAAGGAGGAAGTGTGAAAAGTGAATGGGCCAAATTGAGGTGCATATGAAGACGTATGCTTTCTTCCAATTCATTAAATCGGGCTAATATGAATCAGGTGAATTGAGTTCTGCTTTTGGAAACTGGGTTAAGAAGGGGTGCACCGTTCCTGGAGGTACTGCAATACCAGGTCAATGCGTGGAGTGGACAGAGCAAGCTCTTTTTCCATCTCCCTGTTCTAAAAATCCATTTAATATATGGTCCCCAGATAGGGGACGTATCAGATATTAAACTGATAAGAACAGATACTACACTTGATCTTAGCCAAAAGGCCGAGAAGCGATAACCAGAATTGGTTTGGGCCTCGAGTGGCACCCTGGCCTATGCCGGACACATCTTAGGGAGAGAGAGCGAGAGGGAGACAAACCCACGCCTACACAAGACATTTTGTCACCCAAGCCAACCCTTGAAAAGGCTGCTTTGCAGAGCCAAAACAAGAAGAATGGTGCGTTTTGCAGCCGCCGCCCACTGCAATGAATCTGAATAACTCCTCCTTTAGGGCGCAAGCAACTCCCCTCCCCCTTGCAGTCTTTCCAATTCACGATACAAAAAGACGGACAGGACAGGTTGCCTGACTTTCCGTCACTGCCACCCTTTGCCATCCTTACCCGTAGAAAGCCCTTTCATCATCCCCAAACCCTAATCTTTTCCCTTTCCTTCCCAGCCCCCAAACCCTGCCCTCTGTACCTTTCTCACCACCCGCTTCCCTTCTCCTGTCATCCCCCTACCACCCGGGAAAAAAAGAGATTGCCCCCTCCTTCCACTAGCCCACCCTCCCACCCAAAGAACAACTTCTTCTGCGCAGCTTGTTTTCTAGGCAGCAGCGCTATTGTGATGTCATCGGGGGGCATTGTGACAAGCCGCCAGTGTTCCGTCTCTTCATGTTGTGCACAGTTCAAACGGAAAATACATCAACAGGCAGACTACAGAAAAGCTTACTATCAAAGGTTAGAGGGGGGCTTTCTCAGAGGGCTTTTTACAGTTTTTCTATTCCCAATTAGCCGTTTAAGTGTACTTATTGAAAGTAGTAATTCTTTCATAGGCCGCCCTTTCTTAGTATTTGACGTTCCTTATATTGCGGTATGAGGCTTCGCAGTAGGTTGCAAACATTCATCACCCATGACTGTCCCCAATTGAGCTCAGAAGCTCAATGTCTATCATGACCTCTCTTTTAGAATGTCCAAGAGCAAGCAAACTATTCCTCCAGGAGAGGGCGCCAACAGACTACTAAAGAGATCATCATTACTCAAAGAAAACCCCAAAAACCAATGCATGATAGGAATAAACAGGTAACTTTCTTTGGAGTGGAAGCGGAGAGATCGCACCAGATGCCAATTCTAGATGTTATCACACCTGTGGTCACTGCAGCAGCAGGTGAATCCACTTTGTCCAAAAGGGATCTATTCCATTCAATTGCAAATGATCTAGATAAGACAGAGAACTGCAGCACGGGGACATAGCCGAGTTGGTCAGGTTGAGTGGTGATGAGTTTGCTATTTGGATGAATAAAGAAAGTCAAAAGTGTGAAAGATAAAAAACAAAAGGAGGAAGTGTGAAAAGTGAATGGGCCAAATTGAGGTGCATATGAAGACGTATGCTTTCTTCCAATTCATTAAATCGGGCTAATATGAATCAGGTGAATTGAGTTCTGCTTTTGGAAACTGGGTTAAGAAGGGGTGCACCGTTCCTGGAGGTACTGCAATACCAGGTCAATGCGTGGAGTGGACAGAGCAAGCTCTTTTTCCATCTCCCTGTTCTAAAAATCCATTTAATATATGGTCCCCAGATAGGGGACGTATCAGATATTAAACTGATAAGAACAGATACTACACTTGATCTTAGCCAAAAGGCCGAGAAGCGATAACCAGAATTGGTTTGGGCCTCGAGTGGCACCCTGGCCTATGCCGGACACATCTTAGGGAGAGAGAGCGAGAGGGAGACAAACCCACGCCTACACAAGACATTTTGTCACCCAAGCCAACCCTTGAAAAGGCTGCTTTGCAGAGCCAAAACAAGAAGAATGGTGCGTTTTGCAGCCGCCGCCCACTGCAATGAATCTGAATAACTCCTCCTTTAGGGCGCAAGCAACTCCCCTCCCCCTTGCAGTCTTTCCAATTCACGATACAAAAAGACGGACAGGACAGGTTGCCTGACTTTCCGTCACTGCCACCCTTTGCCATCCTTACCCGTAGAAAGCCCTTTCATCATCCCCAAACCCTAATCTTTTCCCTTTCCTTCCCAGCCCCCAAACCCTGCCCTCTGTACCTTTCTCACCACCCGCTTCCCTTCTCCTGTCATCCCCCTACCACCCGGGAAAAAAAGAGATTGCCCCCTCCTTCCACTAGCCCACCCTCCCACCCAAAGAACAACTTCTTCTGCGCAGCTTGTTTTCTAGGCAGCAGCGCTATTGTGATGTCATCGGGGGGCATTGTGACAAGCCGCCAGTGTTCCGTCTCTTCATGTTGTGCACAGTTCAAACGGAAAATACATCAACAGGCAGACTACAGAAAAGCTTACTATCAAAGGTTAGAGGGGGGCTTTCTCAGAGGGCTTTTTACAGTTTTTCTATTCCCAATTAGCCGTTTAAGTGTACTTATTGAAAGTAGTAATTCTTTCATAGGCCGCCCTTTCTTAGTATTTGACGTTCCTTATATTGCGGTATGAGGCTTCGCAGTAGGTTGCAAACATTCATCACCCATGACTGTCCCCAATTGAGCTCAGAAGCTCAATGTCTATCATGACCTCTCTTTTAGAATGTCCAAGAGCAAGCAAACTATTCCTCCAGGAGAGGGCGCCAACAGACTACTAAAGAGATCATCATTACTCAAAGAAAACCCCAAAAACCAATGCATGATAGGAATAAACAGGTAACTTTCTTTGGAGTGGAAGCGGAGAGATCGCACCAGATGCCAATTCTAGATGTTATCACACCTGTGGTCACTGCAGCAGCAGGTGAATCCACTTTGTCCAAAAGGGATCTATTCCATTCAATTGCAAATGATCTAGATAAGACAGAGAACTGCAGCACGGGGACATAGCCGAGTTGGTCAGGTTGAGTGGTGATGAGTTTGCTATTTGGATGAATAAAGAAAGTCAAAAGTGTGAAAGATAAAAAACAAAAGGAGGAAGTGTGAAAAGTGAATGGGCCAAATTGAGGTGCATATGAAGACGTATGCTTTCTTCCAATTCATTAAATCGGGCTAATATGAATCAGGTGAATTGAGTTCTGCTTTTGGAAACTGGGTTAAGAAGGGGTGCACCGTTCCTGGAGGTACTGCAATACCAGGTCAATGCGTGGAGTGGACAGAGCAAGCTCTTTTTCCATCTCCCTGTTCTAAAAATCCATTTAATATATGGTCCCCAGATAGGGGACGTATCAGATATTAAACTGATAAGAACAGATACTACACTTGATCTTAGCCAAAAGGCCGAGAAGCGATAACCAGAATTGGTTTGGGCCTCGAGTGGCACCCTGGCCTATGCCGGACACATCTTAGGGAGAGAGAGCGAGAGGGAGACAAACCCACGCCTACACAAGACATTTTGTCACCCAAGCCAACCCTTGAAAAGGCTGCTTTGCAGAGCCAAAACAAGAAGAATGGTGCGTTTTGCAGCCGCCGCCCACTGCAATGAATCTGAATAACTCCTCCTTTAGGGCGCAAGCAACTCCCCTCCCCCTTGCAGTCTTTCCAATTCACGATACAAAAAGACGGACAGGACAGGTTGCCTGACTTTCCGTCACTGCCACCCTTTGCCATCCTTACCCGTAGAAAGCCCTTTCATCATCCCCAAACCCTAATCTTTTCCCTTTCCTTCCCAGCCCCCAAACCCTGCCCTCTGTACCTTTCTCACCACCCGCTTCCCTTCTCCTGTCATCCCCCTACCACCCGGGAAAAAAAGAGATTGCCCCCTCCTTCCACTAGCCCACCCTCCCACCCAAAGAACAACTTCTTCTGCGCAGCTTGTTTTCTAGGCAGCAGCGCTATTGTGATGTCATCGGGGGGCATTGTGACAAGCCGCCAGTGTTCCGTCTCTTCATGTTGTGCACAGTTCAAACGGAAAATACATCAACAGGCAGACTACAGAAAAGCTTACTATCAAAGGTTAGAGGGGGGCTTTCTCAGAGGGCTTTTTACAGTTTTTCTATTCCCAATTAGCCGTTTAAGTGTACTTATTGAAAGTAGTAATTCTTTCATAGGCCGCCCTTTCTTAGTATTTGACGTTCCTTATATTGCGGTATGAGGCTTCGCAGTAGGTTGCAAACATTCATCACCCATGACTGTCCCCAATTGAGCTCAGAAGCTCAATGTCTATCATGACCTCTCTTTTAGAATGTCCAAGAGCAAGCAAACTATTCCTCCAGGAGAGGGCGCCAACAGACTACTAAAGAGATCATCATTACTCAAAGAAAACCCCAAAAACCAATGCATGATAGGAATAAACAGGTAACTTTCTTTGGAGTGGAAGCGGAGAGATCGCACCAGATGCCAATTCTAGATGTTATCACACCTGTGGTCACTGCAGCAGCAGGTGAATCCACTTTGTCCAAAAGGGATCTATTCCATTCAATTGCAAATGATCTAGATAAGACAGAGAACTGCAGCACGGGGACATAGCCGAGTTGGTCAGGTTGAGTGGTGATGAGTTTGCTATTTGGATGAATAAAGAAAGTCAAAAGTGTGAAAGATAAAAAACAAAAGGAGGAAGTGTGAAAAGTGAATGGGCCAAATTGAGGTGCATATGAAGACGTATGCTTTCTTCCAATTCATTAAATCGGGCTAATATGAATCAGGTGAATTGAGTTCTGCTTTTGGAAACTGGGTTAAGAAGGGGTGCACCGTTCCTGGAGGTACTGCAATACCAGGTCAATGCGTGGAGTGGACAGAGCAAGCTCTTTTTCCATCTCCCTGTTCTAAAAATCCATTTAATATATGGTCCCCAGATAGGGGACGTATCAGATATTAAACTGATAAGAACAGATACTACACTTGATCTTAGCCAAAAGGCCGAGAAGCGATAACCAGAATTGGTTTGGGCCTCGAGTGGCACCCTGGCCTATGCCGGACACATCTTAGGGAGAGAGAGCGAGAGGGAGACAAACCCACGCCTACACAAGACATTTTGTCACCCAAGCCAACCCTTGAAAAGGCTGCTTTGCAGAGCCAAAACAAGAAGAATGGTGCGTTTTGCAGCCGCCGCCCACTGCAATGAATCTGAATAACTCCTCCTTTAGGGCGCAAGCAACTCCCCTCCCCCTTGCAGTCTTTCCAATTCACGATACAAAAAGACGGACAGGACAGGTTGCCTGACTTTCCGTCACTGCCACCCTTTGCCATCCTTACCCGTAGAAAGCCCTTTCATCATCCCCAAACCCTAATCTTTTCCCTTTCCTTCCCAGCCCCCAAACCCTGCCCTCTGTACCTTTCTCACCACCCGCTTCCCTTCTCCTGTCATCCCCCTACCACCCGGGAAAAAAAGAGATTGCCCCCTCCTTCCACTAGCCCACCCTCCCACCCAAAGAACAACTTCTTCTGCGCAGCTTGTTTTCTAGGCAGCAGCGCTATTGTGATGTCATCGGGGGGCATTGTGACAAGCCGCCAGTGTTCCGTCTCTTCATGTTGTGCACAGTTCAAACGGAAAATACATCAACAGGCAGACTACAGAAAAGCTTACTATCAAAGGTTAGAGGGGGGCTTTCTCAGAGGGCTTTTTACAGTTTTTCTATTCCCAATTAGCCGTTTAAGTGTACTTATTGAAAGTAGTAATTCTTTCATAGGCCGCCCTTTCTTAGTATTTGACGTTCCTTATATTGCGGTATGAGGCTTCGCAGTAGGTTGCAAACATTCATCACCCATGACTGTCCCCAATTGAGCTCAGAAGCTCAATGTCTATCATGACCTCTCTTTTAGAATGTCCAAGAGCAAGCAAACTATTCCTCCAGGAGAGGGCGCCAACAGACTACTAAAGAGATCATCATTACTCAAAGAAAACCCCAAAAACCAATGCATGATAGGAATAAACAGGTAACTTTCTTTGGAGTGGAAGCGGAGAGATCGCACCAGATGCCAATTCTAGATGTTATCACACCTGTGGTCACTGCAGCAGCAGGTGAATCCACTTTGTCCAAAAGGGATCTATTCCATTCAATTGCAAATGATCTAGATAAGACAGAGAACTGCAGCACGGGGACATAGCCGAGTTGGTCAGGTTGAGTGGTGATGAGTTTGCTATTTGGATGAATAAAGAAAGTCAAAAGTGTGAAAGATAAAAAACAAAAGGAGGAAGTGTGAAAAGTGAATGGGCCAAATTGAGGTGCATATGAAGACGTATGCTTTCTTCCAATTCATTAAATCGGGCTAATATGAATCAGGTGAATTGAGTTCTGCTTTTGGAAACTGGGTTAAGAAGGGGTGCACCGTTCCTGGAGGTACTGCAATACCAGGTCAATGCGTGGAGTGGACAGAGCAAGCTCTTTTTCCATCTCCCTGTTCTAAAAATCCATTTAATATATGGTCCCCAGATAGGGGACGTATCAGATATTAAACTGATAAGAACAGATACTACACTTGATCTTAGCCAAAAGGCCGAGAAGCGATAACCAGAATTGGTTTGGGCCTCGAGTGGCACCCTGGCCTATGCCGGACACATCTTAGGGAGAGAGAGCGAGAGGGAGACAAACCCACGCCTACACAAGACATTTTGTCACCCAAGCCAACCCTTGAAAAGGCTGCTTTGCAGAGCCAAAACAAGAAGAATGGTGCGTTTTGCAGCCGCCGCCCACTGCAATGAATCTGAATAACTCCTCCTTTAGGGCGCAAGCAACTCCCCTCCCCCTTGCAGTCTTTCCAATTCACGATACAAAAAGACGGACAGGACAGGTTGCCTGACTTTCCGTCACTGCCACCCTTTGCCATCCTTACCCGTAGAAAGCCCTTTCATCATCCCCAAACCCTAATCTTTTCCCTTTCCTTCCCAGCCCCCAAACCCTGCCCTCTGTACCTTTCTCACCACCCGCTTCCCTTCTCCTGTCATCCCCCTACCACCCGGGAAAAAAAGAGATTGCCCCCTCCTTCCACTAGCCCACCCTCCCACCCAAAGAACAACTTCTTCTGCGCAGCTTGTTTTCTAGGCAGCAGCGCTATTGTGATGTCATCGGGGGGCATTGTGACAAGCCGCCAGTGTTCCGTCTCTTCATGTTGTGCACAGTTCAAACGGAAAATACATCAACAGGCAGACTACAGAAAAGCTTACTATCAAAGGTTAGAGGGGGGCTTTCTCAGAGGGCTTTTTACAGTTTTTCTATTCCCAATTAGCCGTTTAAGTGTACTTATTGAAAGTAGTAATTCTTTCATAGGCCGCCCTTTCTTAGTATTTGACGTTCCTTATATTGCGGTATGAGGCTTCGCAGTAGGTTGCAAACATTCATCACCCATGACTGTCCCCAATTGAGCTCAGAAGCTCAATGTCTATCATGACCTCTCTTTTAGAATGTCCAAGAGCAAGCAAACTATTCCTCCAGGAGAGGGCGCCAACAGACTACTAAAGAGATCATCATTACTCAAAGAAAACCCCAAAAACCAATGCATGATAGGAATAAACAGGTAACTTTCTTTGGAGTGGAAGCGGAGAGATCGCACCAGATGCCAATTCTAGATGTTATCACACCTGTGGTCACTGCAGCAGCAGGTGAATCCACTTTGTCCAAAAGGGATCTATTCCATTCAATTGCAAATGATCTAGATAAGACAGAGAACTGCAGCACGGGGACATAGCCGAGTTGGTCAGGTTGAGTGGTGATGAGTTTGCTATTTGGATGAATAAAGAAAGTCAAAAGTGTGAAAGATAAAAAACAAAAGGAGGAAGTGTGAAAAGTGAATGGGCCAAATTGAGGTGCATATGAAGACGTATGCTTTCTTCCAATTCATTAAATCGGGCTAATATGAATCAGGTGAATTGAGTTCTGCTTTTGGAAACTGGGTTAAGAAGGGGTGCACCGTTCCTGGAGGTACTGCAATACCAGGTCAATGCGTGGAGTGGACAGAGCAAGCTCTTTTTCCATCTCCCTGTTCTAAAAATCCATTTAATATATGGTCCCCAGATAGGGGACGTAGCAGATATTAAACTGATAAGAACAGATACTACACTTGATCTTAGCCAAAAGGCCGAGAAGCGATAACCAGAATTGGTTTGGGCCTCGAGTGGCACCCTGGCCTATGCCGGACACATCTTAGGGAGAGAGAGCGAGAGGGAGACAAACCCACGCCTACACAAGACATTTTGTCACCCAAGCCAACCCTTGAAAAGGCTGCTTTGCAGAGCCAAAACAAGAAGAATGGTGCGTTTTGCAGCCGCCGCCCACTGCAATGAATCTGAATAACTCCTCCTTTAGGGCGCAAGCAACTCCCCTCCCCCTTGCAGTCTTTCCAATTCACGATACAAAAAGACGGACAGGACAGGTTGCCTGACTTTCCGTCACTGCCACCCTTTGCCATCCTTACCCGTAGAAAGCCCTTTCATCATCCCCAAACCCTAATCTTTTCCCTTTCCTTCCCAGCCCCCAAACCCTGCCCTCTGTACCTTTCTCACCACCCGCTTCCCTTCTCCTGTCATCCCCCTACCACCCGGGAAAAAAAGAGATTGCCCCCTCCTTCCACTAGCCCACCCTCCCACCCAAAGAACAACTTCTTCTGCGCAGCTTGTTTTCTAGGCAGCAGCGCTATTGTGATGTCATCGGGGGGCATTGTGACAAGCCGCCAGTGTTCCGTCTCTTCATGTTGTGCACAGTTCAAACGGAAAATACATCAACAGGCAGACTACAGAAAAGCTTACTATCAAAGGTTAGAGGGGGGCTTTCTCAGAGGGCTTTTTACAGTTTTTCTATTCCCAATTAGCCGTTTAAGTGTACTTATTGAAAGTAGTAATTCTTTCATAGGCCGCCCTTTCTTAGTATTTGACGTTCCTTATATTGCGGTATGAGGCTTCGCAGTAGGTTGCAAACATTCATCACCCATGACTGTCCCCAATTGAGCTCAGAAGCTCAATGTCTATCATGACCTCTCTTTTAGAATGTCCAAGAGCAAGCAAACTATTCCTCCAGGAGAGGGCGCCAACAGACTACTAAAGAGATCATCATTACTCAAAGAAAACCCCAAAAACCAATGCATGATAGGAATAAACAGGTAACTTTCTTTGGAGTGGAAGCGGAGAGATCGCACCAGATGCCAATTCTAGATGTTATCACACCTGTGGTCACTGCAGCAGCAGGTGAATCCACTTTGTCCAAAAGGGATCTATTCCATTCAATTGCAAATGATCTAGATAAGACAGAGAACTGCAGCACGGGGACATAGCCGAGTTGGTCAGGTTGAGTGGTGATGAGTTTGCTATTTGGATGAATAAAGAAAGTCAAAAGTGTGAAAGATAAAAAACAAAAGGAGGAAGTGTGAAAAGTGAATGGGCCAAATTGAGGTGCATATGAAGACGTATGCTTTCTTCCAATTCATTAAATCGGGCTAATATGAATCAGGTGAATTGAGTTCTGCTTTTGGAAACTGGGTTAAGAAGGGGTGCACCGTTCCTGGAGGTACTGCAATACCAGGTCAATGCGTGGAGTGGACAGAGCAAGCTCTTTTTCCATCTCCCTGTTCTAAAAATCCATTTAATATATGGTCCCCAGATAGGGGACGTATCAGATATTAAACTGATAAGAACAGATACTACACTTGATCTTAGCCAAAAGGCCGAGAAGCGATAACCAGAATTGGTTTGGGCCTCGAGTGGCACCCTGGCCTATGCCGGACACATCTTAGGGAGAGAGAGCGAGAGGGAGACAAACCCACGCCTACACAAGACATTTTGTCACCCAAGCCAACCCTTGAAAAGGCTGCTTTGCAGAGCCAAAACAAGAAGAATGGTGCGTTTTGCAGCCGCCGCCCCCCACTGCAATGAATCTGAATAACTCCTCCTTTAGGGCGCAAGCAACTCCCCTCCCCCTTGCAGTCTTTCCAATTCACGATACAAAAAGACGGACAGGACAGGTTGCCTGACTTTCCGTCACTGCCACCCTTTGCCATCCTTACCCGTAGAAAGCCCTTTCATCATCCCCAAACCCTAATCTTTTCCCTTTCCTTCCCAGCCCCCAAACCCTGCCCTCTGTACCTTTCTCACCACCCGCTTCCCTTCTCCTGTCATCCCCCTACCACCCGGGAAAAAAAGAGATTGCCCCCTCCTTCCACTAGCCCACCCTCCCACCCAAAGAACAACTTCTTCTGCGCAGCTTGTTTTCTAGGCAGCAGCGCTATTGTGATGTCATCGGGGGGCATTGTGACAAGCCGCCAGTGTTCCGTCTCTTCATGTTGTGCACAGTTCAAACGGAAAATACATCAACAGGCAGACTACAGAAAAGCTTACTATCAAAGGTTAGAGGGGGGCTTTCTCAGAGGGCTTTTTACAGTTTTTCTATTCCCAATTAGCCGTTTAAGTGTACTTATTGAAAGTAGTAATTCTTTCATAGGCCGCCCTTTCTTAGTATTTGACGTTCCTTATATTGCGGTATGAGGCTTCGCAGTAGGTTGCAAACATTCATCACCCATGACTGTCCCCAATTGAGCTCAGAAGCTCAATGTCTATCATGACCTCTCTTTTAGAATGTCCAAGAGCAAGCAAACTATTCCTCCAGGAGAGGGCGCCAACAGACTACTAAAGAGATCATCATTACTCAAAGAAAACCCCAAAAACCAATGCATGATAGGAATAAACAGGTAACTTTCTTTGGAGTGGAAGCGGAGAGATCGCACCAGATGCCAATTCTAGATGTTATCACACCTGTGGTCACTGCAGCAGCAGGTGAATCCACTTTGTCCAAAAGGGATCTATTCCATTCAATTGCAAATGATCTAGATAAGACAGAGAACTGCAGCACGGGGACATAGCCGAGTTGGTCAGGTTGAGTGGTGATGAGTTTGCTATTTGGATGAATAAAGAAAGTCAAAAGTGTGAAAGATAAAAAACAAAAGGAGGAAGTGTGAAAAGTGAATGGGCCAAATTGAGGTGCATATGAAGACGTATGCTTTCTTCCAATTCATTAAATCGGGCTAATATGAATCAGGTGAATTGAGTTCTGCTTTTGGAAACTGGGTTAAGAAGGGGTGCACCGTTCCTGGAGGTACTGCAATACCAGGTCAATGCGTGGAGTGGACAGAGCAAGCTCTTTTTCCATCTCCCTGTTCTAAAAATCCATTTAATATATGGTCCCCAGATAGGGGACGTATCAGATATTAAACTGATAAGAACAGATACTACACTTGATCTTAGCCAAAAGGCCGAGAAGCGATAACCAGAATTGGTTTGGGCCTCGAGTGGCACCCTGGCCTATGCCGGACACATCTTAGGGAGAGAGAGCGAGAGGGAGACAAACCCACGCCTACACAAGACATTTTGTCACCCAAGCCAACCCTTGAAAAGGCTGCTTTGCAGAGCCAAAACAAGAAGAATGGTGCGTTTTGCAGCCGCCGCCCCCCACTGCAATGAATCTGAATAACTCCTCCTTTAGGGCGCAAGCAACTCCCCTCCCCCTTGCAGTCTTTCCAATTCACGATACAAAAAGACGGACAGGACAGGTTGCCTGACTTTCCGTCACTGCCACCCTTTGCCATCCTTACCCGTAGAAAGCCCTTTCATCATCCCCAAACCCTAATCTTTTCCCTTTCCTTCCCAGCCCCCAAACCCTGCCCTCTGTACCTTTCTCACCACCCGCTTCCCTTCTCCTGTCATCCCCCTACCACCCGGGAAAAAAAGAGATTGCCCCCTCCTTCCACTAGCCCACCCTCCCACCCAAAGAACAACTTCTTCTGCGCAGCTTGTTTTCTAGGCAGCAGCGCTATTGTGATGTCATCGGGGGGCATTGTGACAAGCCGCCAGTGTTCCGTCTCTTCATGTTGTGCACAGTTCAAACGGAAAATACATCAACAGGCAGACTACAGAAAAGCTTACTATCAAAGGTTAGAGGGGGGCTTTCTCAGAGGGCTTTTTACAGTTTTTCTATTCCCAATTAGCCGTTTAAGTGTACTTATTGAAAGTAGTAATTCTTTCATAGGCCGCCCTTTCTTAGTATTTGACGTTCCTTATATTGCGGTATGAGGCTTCGCAGTAGGTTGCAAACATTCATCACCCATGACTGTCCCCAATTGAGCTCAGAAGCTCAATGTCTATCATGACCTCTCTTTTAGAATGTCCAAGAGCAAGCAAACTATTCCTCCAGGAGAGGGCGCCAACAGACTACTAAAGAGATCATCATTACTCAAAGAAAACCCCAAAAACCAATGCATGATAGGAATAAACAGGTAACTTTCTTTGGAGTGGAAGCGGAGAGATCGCACCAGATGCCAATTCTAGATGTTATCACACCTGTGGTCACTGCAGCAGCAGGTGAATCCACTTTGTCCAAAAGGGATCTATTCCATTCAATTGCAAATGATCTAGATAAGACAGAGAACTGCAGCACGGGGACATAGCCGAGTTGGTCAGGTTGAGTGGTGATGAGTTTGCTATTTGGATGAATAAAGAAAGTCAAAAGTGTGAAAGATAAAAAACAAAAGGAGGAAGTGTGAAAAGTGAATGGGCCAAATTGAGGTGCATATGAAGACGTATGCTTTCTTCCAATTCATTAAATCGGGCTAATATGAATCAGGTGAATTGAGTTCTGCTTTTGGAAACTGGGTTAAGAAGGGGTGCACCGTTCCTGGAGGTACTGCAATACCAGGTCAATGCGTGGAGTGGACAGAGCAAGCTCTTTTTCCATCTCCCTGTTCTAAAAATCCATTTAATATATGGTCCCCAGATAGGGGACGTATCAGATATTAAACTGATAAGAACAGATACTACACTTGATCTTAGCCAAAAGGCCGAGAAGCGATAACCAGAATTGGTTTGGGCCTCGAGTGGCACCCTGGCCTATGCCGGACACATCTTAGGGAGAGAGAGCGAGAGGGAGACAAACCCACGCCTACACAAGACATTTTGTCACCCAAGCCAACCCTTGAAAAGGCTGCTTTGCAGAGCCAAAACAAGAAGAATGGTGCGTTTTGCAGCCGCCGCCCCCCACTGCAATGAATCTGAATAACTCCTCCTTTAGGGCGCAAGCAACTCCCCTCCCCCTTGCAGTCTTTCCAATTCACGATACAAAAAGACGGACAGGACAGGTTGCCTGACTTTCCGTCACTGCCACCCTTTGCCATCCTTACCCGTAGAAAGCCCTTTCATCATCCCCAAACCCTAATCTTTTCCCTTTCCTTCCCAGCCCCCAAACCCTGCCCTCTGTACCTTTCTCACCACCCGCTTCCCTTCTCCTGTCATCCCCCTACCACCCGGGAAAAAAAGAGATTGCCCCCTCCTTCCACTAGCCCACCCTCCCACCCAAAGAACAACTTCTTCTGCGCAGCTTGTTTTCTAGGCAGCAGCGCTATTGTGATGTCATCGGGGGGCATTGTGACAAGCCGCCAGTGTTCCGTCTCTTCATGTTGTGCACAGTTCAAACGGAAAATACATCAACAGGCAGACTACAGAAAAGCTTACTATCAAAGGTTAGAGGGGGGCTTTCTCAGAGGGCTTTTTACAGTTTTTCTATTCCCAATTAGCCGTTTAAGTGTACTTATTGAAAGTAGTAATTCTTTCATAGGCCGCCCTTTCTTAGTATTTGACGTTCCTTATATTGCGGTATGAGGCTTCGCAGTAGGTTGCAAACATTCATCACCCATGACTGTCCCCAATTGAGCTCAGAAGCTCAATGTCTATCATGACCTCTCTTTTAGAATGTCCAAGAGCAAGCAAACTATTCCTCCAGGAGAGGGCGCCAACAGACTACTAAAGAGATCATCATTACTCAAAGAAAACCCCAAAAACCAATGCATGATAGGAATAAACAGGTAACTTTCTTTGGAGTGGAAGCGGAGAGATCGCACCAGATGCCAATTCTAGATGTTATCACACCTGTGGTCACTGCAGCAGCAGGTGAATCCACTTTGTCCAAAAGGGATCTATTCCATTCAATTGCAAATGATCTAGATAAGACAGAGAACTGCAGCACGGGGACATAGCCGAGTTGGTCAGGTTGAGTGGTGATGAGTTTGCTATTTGGATGAATAAAGAAAGTCAAAAGTGTGAAAGATAAAAAACAAAAGGAGGAAGTGTGAAAAGTGAATGGGCCAAATTGAGGTGCATATGAAGACGTATGCTTTCTTCCAATTCATTAAATCGGGCTAATATGAATCAGGTGAATTGAGTTCTGCTTTTGGAAACTGGGTTAAGAAGGGGTGCACCGTTCCTGGAGGTACTGCAATACCAGGTCAATGCGTGGAGTGGACAGAGCAAGCTCTTTTTCCATCTCCCTGTTCTAAAAATCCATTTAATATATGGTCCCCAGATAGGGGACGTATCAGATATTAAACTGATAAGAACAGATTTTTTTGATTTAATGAAGCTTTCCAAAGCACCGCAAAAATGCATGACCGAAGTCACACCAAAAACAGTGCAAAGGCTAGGATTCGTGTGGACCCCTCCGTGAGAAGAGGATCCCCAAAAATCAACCCCGTCCCTCCGAGCCAGAAGGCCACAGCGAGGGTCAGGGATCTTCGGTGCTCCCCCAAGCCGAAGCCTGGTTGAGCCTTGTTGTTGCTCCCAGCGTCCACCGAGGCATCTTACCCAAGTGGAGTAGGGAGCTACTAGTCGTTGGTTTCGCAGCCGAGACTGCCCGGACCGTCAACCGGTGTTGGTTTCTCAGCCCAAGGCTGACCGGACCTCCAACCGGGTGTTGGTTTCTCAGCCCAAGGCTGACCGGACCTCCAACCGGGTGTTGGTTTCTCAGCCCAAAGCTAACCGGACCTCCAACCGGGTGTTGGTTTCTCAGCCAAAGCTGACCCGGACCTCCAACCGGGTGTTGGTTTCTCAGCCCAAAGCTGACCGGACCTCCGACCGGGATTATAAAAATTTCCCTTCTTAGCCAGAAGGCCGGGATAGGGCAATATGCTTGGAAAGTATGAATAGGCAAGGCGCGGCGTGCGACAGAGTCTGAGGCTTACCAGGGTCCCAACCTAGCAAGTTCAGACTCCCTCCAGGGTGTCCATTCCTGGGGCACATTGCACCATAACCCCCACACTTACTCAGTCTAATAGCCTCGATCCTGGTAGGGCCATGGTTTCCTCTAGATGGATATACTATCCTCCCAAAGTACTAACAAGCGCAACCTTCCAGTGTGCATTGCATCATTGTACTAAGGTGGCCGGAGCCTTAAACCACCTTTTCGAACGATACTACACTTGATCTTAGCCAAAAGGCCGAGAAGCGATAACCAGAATTGGTTTGGGCCTCGAGTGGCACCCTGGCCTATGCCGGACACATCTTAGGGAGAGAGAGCGAGAGGGAGACAAACCCACGCCTACACAAGACATTTTGTCACCCAAGCCAACCCTTGAAAAGGCTGCTTTGCAGAGCCAAAACAAGAAGAATGGTGCGTTTTGCAGCCGCCGCCCACTGCAATGAATCTGAATAACTCCTCCTTTAGGGCGCAAGCAACTCCCCTCCCCCTTGCAGTCTTTCCAATTCACGATACAAAAAGACGGACAGGACAGGTTGCCTGACTTTCCGTCACTGCCACCCTTTGCCATCCTTACCCGTAGAAAGCCCTTTCATCATCCCCAAACCCTAATCTTTTCCCTTTCCTTCCCAGCCCCCAAACCCTGCCCTCTGTACCTTTCTCACCACCCGCTTCCCTTCTCCTGTCATCCCCCTACCACCCGGGAAAAAAAGAGATTGCCCCCTCCTTCCACTAGCCCACCCTCCCACCCAAAGAACAACTTCTTCTGCGCAGCTTGTTTTCTAGGCAGCAGCGCTATTGTGATGTCATCGGGGGGCATTGTGACAAGCCGCCAGTGTTCCGTCTCTTCATGTTGTGCACAGTTCAAACGGAAAATACATCAACAGGCAGACTACAGAAAAGCTTACTATCAAAGGTTAGAGGGGGGCTTTCTCAGAGGGCTTTTTACAGTTTTTCTATTCCCAATTAGCCGTTTAAGTGTACTTATTGAAAGTAGTAATTCTTTCATAGGCCGCCCTTTCTTAGTATTTGACGTTCCTTATATTGCGGTATGAGGCTTCGCAGTAGGTTGCAAACATTCATCACCCATGACTGTCCCCAATTGAGCTCAGAAGCTCAATGTCTATCATGACCTCTCTTTTAGAATGTCCAAGAGCAAGCAAACTATTCCTCCAGGAGAGGGCGCCAACAGACTACTAAAGAGATCATCATTACTCAAAGAAAACCCCAAAAACCAATGCATGATAGGAATAAACAGGTAACTTTCTTTGGAGTGGAAGCGGAGAGATCGCACCAGATGCCAATTCTAGATGTTATCACACCTGTGGTCACTGCAGCAGCAGGTGAATCCACTTTGTCCAAAAGGGATCTATTCCATTCAATTGCAAATGATCTAGATAAGACAGAGAACTGCAGCACGGGGACATAGCCGAGTTGGTCAGGTTGAGTGGTGATGAGTTTGCTATTTGGATGAATAAAGAAAGTCAAAAGTGTGAAAGATAAAAAACAAAAGGAGGAAGTGTGAAAAGTGAATGGGCCAAATTGAGGTGCATATGAAGACGTATGCTTTCTTCCAATTCATTAAATCGGGCTAATATGAATCAGGTGAATTGAGTTCTGCTTTTGGAAACTGGGTTAAGAAGGGGTGCACCGTTCCTGGAGGTACTGCAATACCAGGTCAATGCGTGGAGTGGACAGAGCAAGCTCTTTTTCCATCTCCCTGTTCTAAAAATCCATTTAATATATGGTCCCCAGATAGGGGACGTATCAGATATTAAACTGATAAGAACAGATACTACACTTGATCTTAGCCAAAAGGCCGAGAAGCGATAACCAGAATTGGTTTGGGCCTCGAGTGGCACCCTGGCCTATGCCGGACACATCTTAGGGAGAGAGAGCGAGAGGGAGACAAACCCACGCCTACACAAGACATTTTGTCACCCAAGCCAACCCTTGAAAAGGCTGCTTTGCAGAGCCAAAACAAGAAGAATGGTGCGTTTTGCAGCCGCCGCCCCCCACTGCAATGAATCTGAATAACTCCTCCTTTAGGGCGCAAGCAACTCCCCTCCCCCTTGCAGTCTTTCCAATTCACGATACAAAAAGACGGACAGGACAGGTTGCCTGACTTCCGTCACTGCCACCCTTTGCCATCCTTACCCGTAGAAAGCCCTTTCATCATCCCCAAACCCTAATCTTTCCCTTTCCTTCCCAGCCCCCAAACCCTGCCCTCTGTACCTTTCTCACCACCCGCTTCCCTTCTCCTGTCATCCCCCTACCACCCGGGAAAAAAAGAGATTGCCCCCTCCTTCACTAGCCCACCCTCCCACCCAAAGAACAACTTCTTTCTGCGCAGCTTGTTTTCTAGGCAGCAGCGCTATTGTGATGTCATCGGGGGCATTGTGACAAGCCGCCAGTGTTCCGTCGTCTCTTCATGTTGTGCACAGTTCAAACGGAAAATACATCAACAGGCAGACTACAGAAAAGCTTACTATCAAAGGTTAGAGGGGGGCTTTCTCAGAGGGCTTTTTACAGTTTTTCTATTCCCAATTAGCCGTTTAAGTGTACTTATTGAAAGTAGTAATTCTTTCATAGGCCGCCCTTTCTTAGTATTTGACGTTCCTTATATTGCGGTATGAGGCTTCGCAGTAGGTTGCAAACATTCATCACCCATGACTGTCCCCAATTGAGCTCAGAAGCTCAATGTCTATCATGACCTCTCTTTTAGAATGTCCAAGAGCAAGCAAACTATTCCTCCAGGAGAGGGCGCCAACAGACTACTAAAGAGATCATCATTACTCAAAGAAAACCCCAAAAACCAATGCATGATAGGAATAAACAGGTAACTTTCTTTGGAGTGGAAGCGGAGAGATCGCACCAGATGCCAATTCTAGATGTTATCACACCTGTGGTCACTGCAGCAGCAGGTGAATCCACTTTGTCCAAAAGGGATCTATTCCATTCAATTGCAAATGATCTAGATAAGACAGAGAACTGCAGCACGGGGACATAGCCGAGTTGGTCAGGTTGAGTGGTGATGAGTTTGCTATTTGGATGAATAAAGAAAGTCAAAAGTGTGAAAGATAAAAAACAAAAGGAGGAAGTGTGAAAAGTGAATGGGCCAAATTGAGGTGCATATGAAGACGTATGCTTTCTTCCAATTCATTAAATCGGGCTAATATGAATCAGGTGAATTGAGTTCTGCTTTTGGAAACTGGGTTAAGAAGGGGTGCACCGTTCCTGGAGGTACTGCAATACCAGGTCAATGCGTGGAGTGGACAGAGCAAGCTCTTTTTCCATCTCCCTGTTCTAAAAATCCATTTAATATATGGTCCCCAGATAGGGGACGTATCAGATATTAAACTGATAAGAACAGATACTACACTTGATCTTAGCCAAAAGGCCGAGAAGCGATAACCAGAATTGGTTTGGGCCTCGAGTGGCACCCTGGCCTATGCCGGACACATCTTAGGGAGAGAGAGCGAGAGGGAGACAAACCCACGCCTACACAAGACATTTTGTCACCCAAGCCAACCCTTGAAAAGGCTGCTTTGCAGAGCCAAAACAAGAAGAATGGTGCGTTTTGCAGCCGCCGCCCACTGCAATGAATCTGAATAACTCCTCCTTTAGGGCGCAAGCAACTCCCCTCCCCCTTGCAGTCTTTCCAATTCACGATACAAAAAGACGGACAGGACAGGTTGCCTGACTTTCCGTCACTGCCACCCTTTGCCATCCTTACCCGTAGAAAGCCCTTTCATCATCCCCAAACCCTAATCTTTTCCCTTTCCTTCCCAGCCCCCAAACCCTGCCCTCTGTACCTTTCTCACCACCCGCTTCCCTTCTCCTGTCATCCCCCTACCACCCGGGAAAAAAAGAGATTGCCCCCTCCTTCCACTAGCCCACCCTCCCACCCAAAGAACAACTTCTTCTGCGCAGCTTGTTTTCTAGGCAGCAGCGCTATTGTGATGTCATCGGGGGGCATTGTGACAAGCCGCCAGTGTTCCGTCTCTTCATGTTGTGCACAGTTCAAACGGAAAATACATCAACAGGCAGACTACAGAAAAGCTTACTATCAAAGGTTAGAGGGGGGCTTTCTCAGAGGGCTTTTTACAGTTTTTCTATTCCCAATTAGCCGTTTAAGTGTACTTATTGAAAGTAGTAATTCTTTCATAGGCCGCCCTTTCTTAGTATTTGACGTTCCTTATATTGCGGTATGAGGCTTCGCAGTAGGTTGCAAACATTCATCACCCATGACTGTCCCCAATTGAGCTCAGAAGCTCAATGTCTATCATGACCTCTCTTTTAGAATGTCCAAGAGCAAGCAAACTATTCCTCCAGGAGAGGGCGCCAACAGACTACTAAAGAGATCATCATTACTCAAAGAAAACCCCAAAAACCAATGCATGATAGGAATAAACAGGTAACTTTCTTTGGAGTGGAAGCGGAGAGATCGCACCAGATGCCAATTCTAGATGTTATCACACCTGTGGTCACTGCAGCAGCAGGTGAATCCACTTTGTCCAAAAGGGATCTATTCCATTCAATTGCAAATGATCTAGATAAGACAGAGAACTGCAGCACGGGGACATAGCCGAGTTGGTCAGGTTGAGTGGTGATGAGTTTGCTATTTGGATGAATAAAGAAAGTCAAAAGTGTGAAAGATAAAAAACAAAAGGAGGAAGTGTGAAAAGTGAATGGGCCAAATTGAGGTGCATATGAAGACGTATGCTTTCTTCCAATTCATTAAATCGGGCTAATATGAATCAGGTGAATTGAGTTCTGCTTTTGGAAACTGGGTTAAGAAGGGGTGCACCGTTCCTGGAGGTACTGCAATACCAGGTCAATGCGTGGAGTGGACAGAGCAAGCTCTTTTTCCATCTCCCTGTTCTAAAAATCCATTTAATATATGGTCCCCAGATAGGGGACGTATCAGATATTAAACTGATAAGAACAGATACTACACTTGATCTTAGCCAAAAGGCCGAGAAGCGATAACCAGAATTGGTTTGGGCCTCGAGTGGCACCCTGGCCTATGCCGGACACATCTTAGGGAGAGAGAGCGAGAGGGAGACAAACCCACGCCTACACAAGACATTTTGTCACCCAAGCCAACCCTTGAAAAGGCTGCTTTGCAGAGCCAAAACAAGAAGAATGGTGCGTTTTGCAGCCGCCGCCCACTGCAATGAATCTGAATAACTCCTCCTTTAGGGCGCAAGCAACTCCCCTCCCCCTTGCAGTCTTTCCAATTCACGATACAAAAAGACGGACAGGACAGGTTGCCTGACTTTCCGTCACTGCCACCCTTTGCCATCCTTACCCGTAGAAAGCCCTTTCATCATCCCCAAACCCTAATCTTTTCCCTTTCCTTCCCAGCCCCCAAACCCTGCCCTCTGTACCTTTCTCACCACCCGCTTCCCTTCTCCTGTCATCCCCCTACCACCCGGGAAAAAAAGAGATTGCCCCCTCCTTCCACTAGCCCACCCTCCCACCCAAAGAACAACTTCTTCTGCGCAGCTTGTTTTCTAGGCAGCAGCGCTATTGTGATGTCATCGGGGGGCATTGTGACAAGCCGCCAGTGTTCCGTCTCTTCATGTTGTGCACAGTTCAAACGGAAAATACATCAACAGGCAGACTACAGAAAAGCTTACTATCAAAGGTTAGAGGGGGGCTTTCTCAGAGGGCTTTTTACAGTTTTTCTATTCCCAATTAGCCGTTTAAGTGTACTTATTGAAAGTAGTAATTCTTTCATAGGCCGCCCTTTCTTAGTATTTGACGTTCCTTATATTGCGGTATGAGGCTTCGCAGTAGGTTGCAAACATTCATCACCCATGACTGTCCCCAATTGAGCTCAGAAGCTCAATGTCTATCATGACCTCTCTTTTAGAATGTCCAAGAGCAAGCAAACTATTCCTCCAGGAGAGGGCGCCAACAGACTACTAAAGAGATCATCATTACTCAAAGAAAACCCCAAAAACCAATGCATGATAGGAATAAACAGGTAACTTTCTTTGGAGTGGAAGCGGAGAGATCGCACCAGATGCCAATTCTAGATGTTATCACACCTGTGGTCACTGCAGCAGCAGGTGAATCCACTTTGTCCAAAAGGGATCTATTCCATTCAATTGCAAATGATCTAGATAAGACAGAGAACTGCAGCACGGGGACATAGCCGAGTTGGTCAGGTTGAGTGGTGATGAGTTTGCTATTTGGATGAATAAAGAAAGTCAAAAGTGTGAAAGATAAAAAACAAAAGGAGGAAGTGTGAAAAGTGAATGGGCCAAATTGAGGTGCATATGAAGACGTATGCTTTCTTCCAATTCATTAAATCGGGCTAATATGAATCAGGTGAATTGAGTTCTGCTTTTGGAAACTGGGTTAAGAAGGGGTGCACCGTTCCTGGAGGTACTGCAATACCAGGTCAATGCGTGGAGTGGACAGAGCAAGCTCTTTTTCCATCTCCCTGTTCTAAAAATCCATTTAATATATGGTCCCCAGATAGGGGACGTATCAGATATTAAACTGATAAGAACAGATACTACACTTGATCTTAGCCAAAAGGCCGAGAAGCGATAACCAGAATTGGTTTGGGCCTCGAGTGGCACCCTGGCCTATGCCGGACACATCTTAGGGAGAGAGAGCGAGAGGGAGACAAACCCACGCCTACACAAGACATTTTGTCACCCAAGCCAACCCTTGAAAAGGCTGCTTTGCAGAGCCAAAACAAGAAGAATGGTGCGTTTTGCAGCCGCCGCCCACTGCAATGAATCTGAATAACTCCTCCTTTAGGGCGCAAGCAACTCCCCTCCCCCTTGCAGTCTTTCCAATTCACGATACAAAAAGACGGACAGGACAGGTTGCCTGACTTTCCGTCACTGCCACCCTTTGCCATCCTTACCCGTAGAAAGCCCTTTCATCATCCCCAAACCCTAATCTTTTCCCTTTCCTTCCCAGCCCCCAAACCCTGCCCTCTGTACCTTTCTCACCACCCGCTTCCCTTCTCCTGTCATCCCCCTACCACCCGGGAAAAAAAGAGATTGCCCCCTCCTTCCACTAGCCCACCCTCCCACCCAAAGAACAACTTCTTCTGCGCAGCTTGTTTTCTAGGCAGCAGCGCTATTGTGATGTCATCGGGGGGCATTGTGACAAGCCGCCAGTGTTCCGTCTCTTCATGTTGTGCACAGTTCAAACGGAAAATACATCAACAGGCAGACTACAGAAAAGCTTACTATCAAAGGTTAGAGGGGGGCTTTCTCAGAGGGCTTTTTACAGTTTTTCTATTCCCAATTAGCCGTTTAAGTGTACTTATTGAAAGTAGTAATTCTTTCATAGGCCGCCCTTTCTTAGTATTTGACGTTCCTTATATTGCGGTATGAGGCTTCGCAGTAGGTTGCAAACATTCATCACCCATGACTGTCCCCAATTGAGCTCAGAAGCTCAATGTCTATCATGACCTCTCTTTTAGAATGTCCAAGAGCAAGCAAACTATTCCTCCAGGAGAGGGCGCCAACAGACTACTAAAGAGATCATCATTACTCAAAGAAAACCCCAAAAACCAATGCATGATAGGAATAAACAGGTAACTTTCTTTGGAGTGGAAGCGGAGAGATCGCACCAGATGCCAATTCTAGATGTTATCACACCTGTGGTCACTGCAGCAGCAGGTGAATCCACTTTGTCCAAAAGGGATCTATTCCATTCAATTGCAAATGATCTAGATAAGACAGAGAACTGCAGCACGGGGACATAGCCGAGTTGGTCAGGTTGAGTGGTGATGAGTTTGCTATTTGGATGAATAAAGAAAGTCAAAAGTGTGAAAGATAAAAAACAAAAGGAGGAAGTGTGAAAAGTGAATGGGCCAAATTGAGGTGCATATGAAGACGTATGCTTTCTTCCAATTCATTAAATCGGGCTAATATGAATCAGGTGAATTGAGTTCTGCTTTTGGAAACTGGGTTAAGAAGGGGTGCACCGTTCCTGGAGGTACTGCAATACCAGGTCAATGCGTGGAGTGGACAGAGCAAGCTCTTTTTCCATCTCCCTGTTCTAAAAATCCATTTAATATATGGTCCCCAGATAGGGGACGTATCAGATATTAAACTGATAAGAACAGATACTACACTTGATCTTAGCCAAAAGGCCGAGAAGCGATAACCAGAATTGGTTTGGGCCTCGAGTGGCACCCTGGCCTATGCCGGACACATCTTAGGGAGAGAGAGCGAGAGGGAGACAAACCCACGCCTACACAAGACATTTTGTCACCCAAGCCAACCCTTGAAAAGGCTGCTTTGCAGAGCCAAAACAAGAAGAATGGTGCGTTTTGCAGCCGCCGCCCACTGCAATGAATCTGAATAACTCCTCCTTTAGGGCGCAAGCAACTCCCCTCCCCCTTGCAGTCTTTCCAATTCACGATACAAAAAGACGGACAGGACAGGTTGCCTGACTTTCCGTCACTGCCACCCTTTGCCATCCTTACCCGTAGAAAGCCCTTTCATCATCCCCAAACCCTAATCTTTTCCCTTTCC